>NW_008683390.1:7012-8351 GCF_000695815.1 Acanthisitta chloris | reverse complement strand
GAAAGAGTGCCCTCTTGTGGTTACAAGTCATGTCAGGAAAGAGGAAAGCTGCTTTCTTCGTCCTAAGAGAGGCTTTTTCAAACTGTGTGAGTTTCACAACTTGAACATGAGCATTTTCAAAACACCTTCAACATTCTGCATGTCTCTTCTCACTGCAAAAATGCTCTAGTCATCACTATGGTGACCAGATGACCACTTGCCTCATATAAACAGATGTTTACATAGATATGGATGGACCTACACACTGCTTTAATGGGGGTGCTGAAAATCCCTCTTGATTCAGACCTGTGCTGCATCCTCTGGTTTGCCTGCAGCTTGGCAAAGAAAAGAGGTGGACAAAAGACAAGGACTTTTGGTGATATAAGGTCTTAATGTCCTCATCTATCTGAGATATCTTCTGAGATACCCTGTTGTGTTAGGATCTACTTCCACAGCAACTTGAGAGTCTTTAACTTTTCCCATGTTTTTGTTCAAGAGCTCCATAGTTACAATCTTTTTCTGAAAGCACATCTTGACAGTTAACTGTATTTCCTTTTTTTTTGCCACCATCAGTTGGGAGAGTTGAGAGTTTGGTCTGGGAGAGCTGTGTGAAGGGACAGATGTGAGAAGGTATAGGTATGTAGATTCGATTAAAACTTTTCTTTTGCTCAAAGTGAAAGTTTCCACCCTATTCAGTCTTTCATGCCAAACTGCCTCAGAAGCATGAGTAACTGAAGCAACATCCTCCACTCTGAGAAACACATCTATGTCTCTGCCAAGTAAAAAACCAGCAGCAATGGGGTTATGATGCATTTTCAGGTCAGCCGTTGTGTCTTTGCTGACCTATCCTGCAGCTTCAGAAATATATAGTAATCCTCAACATATGATGAATGTACAAGGCAGACCATTTCAGACAGACATGAGTGAAAATGACTCTGGTTTATGCCAGAGGCAGAATCAACACCAAAATGGCTCAAAACCCAGGGCAACCATCCATCTACTTTCACCTCTGTCAATAACACTGCCTAGCAAGAGCTGGTGTTTGAAGCTGAAGGCTTTGTGGCATCACCTAAGAGTTAGCCAATGCTTTTCATGAGGGATTGAGATCTTATCCAGTCAAAACTAAGTATGGCAGGTATGGCCAACTCATTACAGATAAATAATTGAGTGTCTTTCTGCCTTTGAAAAAATCTTTGGAAATAGAATCATAGAATTTAGGGGTTGGAATGGACCTTACAGATCATCTAGCCCCAACCCCCTCCCCTGGGCAGGGACACCGCCTCACTAGATCAGGTTGCTCAAGGCTTCATCCAGCCTGGCTTTGAACACTGCCAGGGTCAGGGCAGCCACCATGTCCCTG
>NW_008683390.1:0-6958 GCF_000695815.1 Acanthisitta chloris | reverse complement strand
TCTTCCCCTCCTTCAGTTTGAATCCATTACCCCTTGTCCTATCATTGCAGTTCCTCATAAAGAATCCCTCTCCAGCTCCCTTGTAGGCCTTCCAGATACTGAGAAGTTGCTATGAGGTCTCCACTCAGTCTTCTCTTTTCCAGGCTGAATTTCCTCAGCCTGTCTTCATAGGGGAGATGCTCTAGTCCTCTTACCAACTTTGGACTTGCTTCAACAGTTCCATGTCCTTCTTATGTTGAGGGCACCAGAAATATGCATAGTATTCCAGGTGGGGTCTCACCAGAGCATAGTAGAGGGGGAGAATCACCTCTTTTGACCTGCTGCCCACACTCCTTTGGATGCAGCCCAGGATTCCATTGGCTTTCTGGGCTGAGCTCACACTGCAGCTCATGGTGAGTTCTCATCCACTGTCACTCCCAAGTCTTTCTCCTCACTGCTGGTTTCAGTTACTTCCCCACCCAACTTCCAGCTGTGCCTGGGATTGCCATGGCCCAGATATAGGACCTTGCACTTCATTTTGTTAAACTCCATGAGGTTTGCATTGTTCCACCTCTCAAGCCTGTCAAGGTCCCTCTGGATGTCCCATCCCTTCCCTCCAGCTGTGACTGCCCCACACAGCTTGGTGTGGTCAGTGAACTTGCTGAGGGTGCGCTGCTCCCACTGTCCATGCAGATGATAGAGATGTTGAACAGTATTGGCCCCAGCACCGACCCCTGAGGGACACCACTTGTCACTGGCCTCCACGTGGACAAAATAGTTGATCAAGATGGACTTTCCAATACCACTTGCACTATAAATTCTGTTGTCCATAAGAGATGTTTTCAGAAATTAATGCTTCAAGGAAAATAGCTCCTTCACTGTAGTGCTAAGGTAGGCCAGGACTTTTGAGTTTTCTTCAAACAAAGAGGATGATGACCTCTAAGCAAATACCTGAAGTAGTAAAAGGACATTTGATCTATGTCATCATTAGATTTAAAACATTGTTCTCTGGCAGTATTCCTGTCAGGAAATGGAAGTATACCCCTTGGGGGTCTCTGTTGCCAGATCATTTCACAGCTCTGCATGACCTTGCAGCAGTCTGTCCATGTTCAAAAGGCAGGCTTATGTTTCAGCTCTGTCATGCAAATGCACTGTGCCCTGCCACCAGACCTCTTGTCTAAGTTTACTGTAAATGCAGGCCAACAGCACTTCCCAGAGAACTGCCCCTGTGCGAAACAGACATCTGCTTTTCCAACAGAAAAAAAAATCCATGTTGCTAATCCTTTAGAGAAATACATGAAGAAAAATTACTGTTAATCTGAATGATTGAAGCTAATCTCTTATTAAATGGAGTCTGAACTGAATTTGTTTGTGTGCAAGGAAAATAAGCAAATATGCCACAGGCTTTTGATGAATATGGTATCTTGTTGACAATCTAATGTCACTTGCTCAGAAAGGGATTTGCCCTTGGGCAGAGGGCCAGAGCCAGGCCAAGGCACCTTACATCCCACTGAAGGTGCTTGTTGACAGCACAAGCAGGATTAAAGCAATGTGTCATTCCTGTGCTGGCTCCTGCACAAAGCAGGCAGGCCCTTCTCAGCAGGTCTGCACATGCAGACCCAGTGAGAGCAGCAGGGCTGGACCACCAAAGGGAAAGGCTAACATGCATTCTGGAAATGTTTCTCCTCTAAGATAAGCCTTTGATCTTCTTTCTTACACTGTCTCTCCAATTAACTCCTCTTTGTACCTTTGTCTGGATGATGGTTTGACTCCACAATGCAATATCCTCCACACTGATACCAAGCAGATGTCCTGGTTTGCTCTCCAGGTGGTACAAATCAGGTGTTGTTCACTGCTTTACAATGGCAGAGGTCATACTGTTTATGTATGAAAACCCCCATATTTTATGTTTTGCTTTGGTTTGGGTTTTTTTGCTTGTTTGTGGTTCTGTTGTTGTTTTTTTGTTTTGCTTTTAAATACAAAGTCTAAATGGGGATGTTGGGAGATTCCTTAGACACTCCTTTGTCTATGCATTCAAACATGTTCCCTTGTGCTGGTTTGTTTGAAAGCAAACCAGCGAGAGACTCCAAGTCAGAAGTACAACTTAATATGAACAACACAACAAAACAACAACAAATGCAACAGTACAAAAAATAACCTGACAGAGTCAGAAAGTAACCTGACACCCTGTCAGTCAGGGTGTTAGTAGTAGTCCGATTAAACAGTGGCTGCAGTCCTCCTGGAGTGATGGGTTTGTTGGAGCAGTGATCCCACAGATCTGCTCCTCTCCTGAAGGTCCAGCAGCAGCTCTTGTCCTCTGGGAATCCAGCAGGCAAAGGGCTCCCTGTGCTGGTCCAAACCCCGGCTTATATCCCTGTGAGCATGTTTGGCTTCCCACCCCTGGGGTGAGTCACCTCACCATGGCACAGGGCATCACTGGGAAGATGTGTCATGCATGGGTCCTTGACAGCCCATTAATCAGAGACAGCTCCCTGAGGGAGGGACAAGGTGATAACGGTCACTGCCCCACCTGCTTTAACAGCTTGTGGAGATGATAATAGAATACATACCATTGGATACCCCCACACTGCAACCCAGGACATCCCTTCTGTCTCTTTCCTTTTACTTCACTACAAACACTTAATTACCCAAATTGAATAGACAATATTTCTGACATATCTAAAAATAAAACATGGAGGCATCTTTCTTCCAGATATGACTTAGGTGTGGTTTTAACTGCATACATTCTAACACGCTATCTATTTGGGTACAAATTGAAAGAGGAGAAATTTAGGTTAGATATTAGGAAAAAGGCTGAGGAAGTTTGGGCTGTTCAACCTGGAGAACCTCAGAGCACCTTCCAGGATCTGAAGGGGCTCCAGGTAAGCTGCAGACGGACTCTTTGTTAGGAGCTGCAGTGACAGGACAAGGGGCAATGGGTACAAATTGAAAGAGGGGAAATTTTGATTAGATACTAGGCAGAAGTTTTTTCCTGTGAGGGTGGTGAGCCACTGGCCCAGGTTTCTTAGCGAAGCTGTGGCTGCCCCAACCCTGGCAGTGTTCAAACCCAGGTGGGACGAAGACTTGAGTAACCTGGTGTGGTGGGAGGTGTCCCTGCCCAGGGCAGGGGCTTGGGACTAGATGGTCTATAAGGTCTATTCCAACCCCTAAAATCCTACAATTATATAAGTATGTAATCTTTGTACAAAAGAACCCTCAACATCTCCACACTCTCACAAGAACCATGAGTAACACTATTGACATTACACAATGATTGCTTTGACTTTCTTTGAATTACTCAAACCAACAGATTCTCCTTGACCTTGTGTCCCTCTGTGCCTGAAAACAAAGTGGAATTATCATAGTAGAAACATACGGGTGAGCTGAACACATCCAAGTCCACATATTTCCCAACAGGTGATGTCTCAGGTATTTTATCTGTGAACGTATTGCTGGGAAGGAAGAAGAAGAAAATATGCCAGGAGTTCAAAAAGAAACTCTCATAACATGGAGAATTTCTTATATTTTATTGTGCTGTAGTTATACAAAATTCTGATATTTATTACACATATCACAGTGTGTCTAGGCTGCTGCAATTTACTAACAAATATAAAACCAGGCAATTAACAGATTCTCTTGTTAACTGCACACCACAGAATGACAGTAATAACTTCTTTGGAGACTGAGATCCAGGAACAGAGGATTGGATGTTTTTGTGTCTCTCTAATCTTGTTTCCTCCTTAAGCATGGGCCGTCTCTTCCCAGCTCGGTAGCTAGAAGTGAGAGCTGCACATAGAGGTTTCATCCTGTGACTATCACCAAAATACAGGCCTGCTAAGTGCTGACAAGTCAATAAAAGGCAGGGAAATGTGTATTTTTGATGTTAAAAAAGTTGGCCTTGACCATTGCTGTTTGAGTAATCTTCATGCAAGTGACCCAAGGGCAGGTTTGCAATAGCAGAAGAGAACAGATTGTACCAGGATATGAGCATAGTCCAGCAGGGATTTCACTCATGCTGCAGGGAAGGACTGAAGGATGCTTACTGCAACCCTTTCCCCCATAGTCTCACGAGTCGCCCTTATCTTTCTACCTTATCTGAAAGATAAGGGAGGATCTGTCACCAGGATCTAAAGACAACTTGAAAAAAAGCTCTGCAATTTGTTCCTCACTATAAATGTCAATAAATTAAGCTTTCAGGAGACACAGTGCAGTTGTCTTATCAAAACACTTCACATATAATAGAAGTATTTGGACTATAAAAAACCCGATTATCTTCCCTTGTAGAAGAAACAGTTCTCAAATGTGTTTTACCACAATACCTTGGGCAGGCAACATATGTCTCTGTAGACACAGATTAGTTTCTCCTTCAGTGCCACTTCATGTTATCATTGGCCTCCTTTGATACTTGTGCTTCAAACTGGTAGTTAAGATATCTCTCCTTCAAGGGGGTAAAGTGACTACAAAAAAAGCTGGAATCTCGGAGGACTTGTGTTTGACAGTAGGAAAAAACACTCCTATCAGCACATGACCACATCCAATCTGGCTCATGGGCTCAAAGTATTACTTTCAGCTCAGACAGTTGAAATAGCATGAGGATTTCAGCACCAGGGAACTTGGGAGGTGGAATTATGCTCTCATGATTGGCATTAAGACAAGTTGAGGGCTTGGGATAACCTGACATTCCCTAATGTATTGAGTATGACTGCAAAGTCGTAGGGATGAGAACTGAAAATGCAAGGTCTCCTGTCATGTCCTATACATTAGGGAATGCAAAGTGAAGAGAGAGACTTTTGGGCTTGTTTGTCATTCACTGTAGTTTCTAAGAAAGATGGGAAGTGTTAACACCAACCATGTGAATATGTGGTGCTACGTACACACAAATGAAGCACAAGTAAAGCTTCCATCACAGTCCCTAAAACCTGAGCACTCAATGAGTTCTTTCTTGACATGATAAAATAATGTTTGTAGGCCAGACACAGTCAGTCATGGTTAGGGTGAGGATGATCTGGCTTAGTGGAGGAGAGGTTGTGGGATATGTGGTAAACTAAATGAGGTCCCTAATGAGAGGGACTGTTTGTTAGAACTGCAGTGATAGGACAAGGGGTAATGGGTTCAAACTGAAGGAGGGGAAGTTTAGGTTAGATATTAGAAAAAGGTTTTTTACTATAAGGGTGGTGAGACGTTGAAACAGGTTGCCTAGGGACGTGGTGGCTGCCTCATTCCAACCCTTAAATTGTATGATTCTATGATTCTTTCAGTCACCAATGACAGAGGCCTGGATTTACTTTGCCTAAATGTACTCCTTATATGTGCTATATTTAGACCAAACCAATGATGCAGGTCCCAGTTACAGGCCACAGACACAGAAAGGCAGCTCCAAAGGGAATTCCTCTCACACATCTTGGACACCTATCTCAGGATGGGATGAAGCACTCTCTACAGCAGCCTATTTATCTCTTTCAGCTACAGAGAGAGCTTGAAGAACTAATGCATACAAGGTGTTTAACTTTCTGACAGCTAAAGCCAAATGTGAAGAGCATGTTTTCACTCCTAGAAGAACTGAGGGGTATGTACTGAAGTGGAATGACACTTACAGATCCTACATTTAGGCTCTTTAGATCACAGAATGACCCTTCCAGATCATAGAGTCATAGAATTTTAGAAGTTTAGAGGCTGGGATGGACCTTACAGATCATCTAGTCCTAACCCCCTGCCCTGGGCAGGGACACCTCCCACCAGAACAGGTCGCTCAAGGCTTCATCCAGCCTGGCTTTGAACACTGCCAGGGTTGGGACAACCACAGCCTCCATGGGCAACTTGTGCCAGTGTCCCACCACACTCACAGGGGAAACTTCTTCCTGATCTCTAATCAAAATTTCCCCTCTTTCAATTTGTACCCATTGCCCCTTGTCCTGTCACTGCAGCTCCTAACAAAGAGTTCCTCTCTAGTTTCCCTTCAGATCCTGGAAGGTGCTCTGAGGTCTCCACACAATCTTCTCTTCTCCAAGCTGAACAGCCCCAACTTCCTTAGCCTGTCCTCATAGGGGAGATGCTCCAGTCCCCTTATCAACTTTGTGGCCTCCTCTGGACTTGCTCCAACAGTTCCATGTCCTCAGGCTCTTTAGACTAATAGGTAGCAGACAGAGTGAGTTTCCTCCTGTGCAGACATCCTATCAAGGAATGTCTCATTTAATGAGGCGTCATTTAAGTGTCAGGCACGATCAAATTACAGAGCCACATGATGGTGTTTCAGGAAACAGCTGTTCACCTCAGCACTCAGGGAAGGTGTAAATTGGTGATGACTATCCACATGACAAAAGCAAGCTACAAAACTACCTGCACACATCAAGATTCCTTTACAATGTTGCTGGAATTGTACATAGGAGCCATAAATATTAGATAATTGAACTACAGACAACGTCCACAAGGTAGCTGGGGATGTATGGGCTGATGGTACTGGAGGACACAAAACACAATCCTCTAATGACAACAGGTATTAGGGTGTAGTGAGAAAGCAGTGAGCTAGCTGGGAAGCTTTGCCCAGGGAGGTGGTGGAGTCACCATCCCTGGACGTGTTTAAGAGGTGCCTGGATCTGTCACTGGAGGATATGGTTTAGGCTTTAGGGGTTCCAGCAGTGACAGGTTAATGGTTGGACTCAATAATCTTAGAGGTCTCCTCCAACCTTGATGGTTCCATGATTCTATGAACACTGTGTGGAAAACCAGAGCAAGCATCACACCCTTCTGAAACAGGCAGCATGGGAAACCTTGGCCACGGGGTCTTGGCCAGCCAGCTGAGCCGGGGGTGATGCCTTATGCCTGGAGAATGCCAGCCGAGGTGCTGCTCTGAAAGGACAGAACTGCTGCGCACCTGAGCAGCTCCTGCGTGTGCCGCGGCACCCAAGGCGCTGGGAATAGCTTGGAAATTTACAACTGAAGATTTAAACCGGAACTTTTAAACTGGGACCCGGGGTGGTTT
>NW_008683389.1:24736-32331 GCF_000695815.1 Acanthisitta chloris | reverse complement strand
GGGGGGGCATTTGGAGTGATGGCGTCTATCTTCCTAAGTAACCATTGCATATGATGGGGCCCTTCTCACCTGGAGATGGCTGAACACCTGCATGCCCATGGGAAGCAGTAACTGAATTTTTTGTTTTGCTTTGCTTGTGTGTGTAGCTTTTGTTTTTGTCTATTAAACTCTCTTTATCTCAACCCATGAGGTTTTTAGCTTCTAACCTTCTGATTCTCTCCTCCATCCAATTGGTGGGAGAGTGAGCAACCAGCTGTGTGGGGTTTAGTTTCTGGCTGGAGTTAAATCACAAGTGTCTAGCCTGGTAATTTGCTGGACAATGGAAGTTTTAGTGTGGATTTTTTGTTAGCTTGTTTGTTTGTTTGTATTTGTTGGACTCCTTCAAAGATAAGCTTTTAGATTAAAGAAAATCTGAAGTAATTATGACAGGGGGGATGCAACCAGCAGTCAGAAGACTTGATTTTCCTGTATATCTACCAGCCTTTATTATCAAAGTAATTGATCAACTTTATTAGTGCATAGTAACGTTTTTTCTTCTAAGAAAGAAAAGAAAGTTCAAGGTATTGTGGCAGTACAAATGCTCAGGATTACTCTAACTACTAGACATTATTCTTATTTTAGGAAACTTTTCTTCACTAGGCTGATCACACAATGAAAAGAATTTTTTTGTAAAAGCCTTTTTACCTTCTAATTTTACATTTGTAAATCTCACTTGGTTCCTTACTTGGGTATCCCAGCTGTTCTTTTTTAATTAGAAGGAATAAATCCATGTGCTAAAGTCTAAGATGAAAATGTAGAAAAAGAGTAAGAAAGAACAGGTACTACACTACAATTCTCAGACAAGACCCAATTCTCCGTTGGCCTTATGATCCACTTCAGAATGAGGAATCTTATTTTCACTTTCCTCTAATGTAACTCACTCAATTCTGCATTGATTTATTATGTTTCTGTGCTATAAATCTTATTAGCTGTGTGTGCATGTTTCTTTTACAAATACAACAGTGCCAGAAGTTTGTCATCATCATAGTCAAACACTGTGTGAGCTTAATGGAAAAAGATAACATGAAAATGAAGCAGGTTGAACAGAAAGAACTGGAACTCAAAAATAATATTTTACAAGAATAAGGATCCAAACTAAAATGTAGTTGCACCTCTTTTACAGGTGTTTCCATTTTTTTAATTTTAATTATTTTTAAAAGCCCTTGCAACTTGATGTAGTAGTTTAATTTTGAATTGATGTGGATCAGCTAAACTTTCATCTTTAACTTGATCTGCAACACATTTGAGATGTGATTGCTGTGATAGGACTGTCTGAAGTCACAAAGAAAGAACTGAGAGACAAAGAGGGACCAATTCAAACCACACAAAAATAGACATGTAAACACCTTTTATGCACTTATGAATGAAACAAAGAAACTCAGTATTTACCAAGATACTTCTAAGACTAAAACCTTTGTGAATAAAATCTGTATTATTTCTTTTGCCTAATCCTGTGTTATTTGCATACTGTATATTAAAGAACTGCACCTGAAAACTATTATTTGCTTGAAGGCATTTGGAATATCCTGGATGCTACAACTATAATACTCTGCCTTTAATCAATTCTAGCTGAGGACCAGAATACAAGGCTTTTTCTCCTAACCTCGTTATCTGTCATTTTCCTTCACACTTCTAGAAAAACTGTCTGAAGATTGTGAGCCACAGAAGACTCACAGCTCTCTCTCACATGTTTAGGCTGAGAGAGTCATCATCTATTCCTTAATTATTTAGAGGTTATTTTTGAGTCAGGTGACTTAGAGACCAGTTCAGGCACAGCATTCTGAGGCATTTCTGAGAAGCAGCAGGGCTGTCCTAATTCCCTGACTGTGGAAAGAAGTCTTATGGCTTGAATCATTAAGACTGACCTCACTGGGGAATACCTCCCATGCTCTACCTACAAGGGTGTGCTGGTACCCTTGTGAAATTGCCACATTCTCCTTAAATTTTGTACGGATCATTTCTGCAGCAACTCCCTTCTCCGAGGTCCAAAACATGTGCTTTACAAACCTTGGCCATACAACAGATCTGGCTGAGAAAGATTTGTTTCATTTGTCTTAAATAAGTCTTCAAACTATCCATGTCATCTTTCCAATCCTGCTTCAGAAATCTTGTCTCACCACGAATCAACCGTACAGTTTCCTGCATCCCACTTCTCAAAAATGGTTTATAACACCTCTTAAGCTTAAAAGAGTTTTGTCCACATAAACATTAGATACTGTACTATGCCAGGTCAAGGGAACCATAGAAACACCAAAATCAAGTTTACCTTAGAGGTGCCTGAATTGAAAGCATCTCAAAAATACAAAATTTTACTATTACAATCCTTCCTTCTTTCTCTGATGCATTTGGTATTGGCCGCTGTCACAGCAATTGGTATAACACAAGAGAGGATGGACCATTGGTCAGTATTGTTGTGCTGTTTCTTAATATTTTAATATTCTGGTACAGATTTTTGCAACAGTATTGATGCTTAATCTAATTTTTGAAGAAGATGTCAGACTGCCTATTCCATTAGCTCACAGTCTATTTAGTTTTCCTAGGTTGTTTGGAAGCTTGATGGGGTTTAATTGAAAATATCAGAAGGGAACACTTAGTTTGACTGCATTTGATATTGTGGTTAATGCATTTGGCCATTCATTGTAATTCAGAGAACTCTTCACATTCCACAACTGGCACTGCTATTATTTTAAAAGGTGAGATCTTTCATTTTTAATCAACATGAGCTCCTGAGAATAGTTTATACTCTATGCTTTTTTTTTTATATTTATGTGTTACAGTTTTACAGGGGCAATATTCAATGTGTATTTTATGACCTAATAAAGTTCCAAAAGATCACAAAATCTCTTAGATCTCTGGACTGGCTTAATTCTTAATTGTTTGGCCAGAAAAAGAGAAACAAAATCAAAGCCAAAACCGAGTATATACTAGAGAGAGCAAATATAACTTTTATTAGAATGTTCACATAGGATACTAGAATGTAAGGGTTAAGTCCCCGTTTCCAGTTCTCATTTATACATTTATATAAAGATATGTCACAAAAGGCTGAAAGAACTGCAGCACAGACTCCATAATTGTTCTGCATTTAGAGAATTGTCCTGAAATATATACTAAGTAGGGCTTACAGAAGTGTCTCCCATTTTCACATGGACATCATGGACTTCAATTGTCAGATATAAAAGAGCACAGCCAGCCTGACTGAAAGCTTATACTTGTCTGTCTTATAGGACTCAATACAAGAGACATAGCCTAAAAAAAACATATTTGGACAAGTCTGGGGAAAGATTTTGCTCCAGTTCAAGCTTTTCTATACTTTCATTTATTGCTCCCAGACTGAGGGCCTGGAACGGTCACAGCTCTATGCCTTGTGGTGGCAATAAACTGTTATCCAGCTCCTCCTGTTCTAAAGCAACCAGCTTGTAGCTGATTTGCCACATACATGTACCAAATTTGCGACACAGAATCAAGGCAGGTTAATTTTTGTTTCTTGGACAATTCTGCCTTAGAGAATTTTGCCTATCCTTGTGGTATTTCAGTACAATGTCTTTCCTCATGAATCCTGAAAAGGATTATATATTAATTGCTGCAATTATTAGTTTAGAAATTCTGATTAAGATGATTTTGTGCCTACGTATTTGTGGGCAGCTTGAACCATGCAAGACTTTTTACGAGAGAAAATGTATGATATTAAGGAGATTAGGCAAATATCAAGTTCACTCTATGTTGAGGAAAATAATAGCCTTAGTTCTTTCTTAATTCAGCTCAGAGTGTTTTAACAGTGAACTGAACTGTATATTAATATGAGGCCACTCTCATTTAGCAACATTTGCAATACATTGTCATTAGCTAGGAAAAAAAAAGAGAACACCCAGGGTGATTGATCTTTGGAAATGTTTGGCCTATTTTCTTATCTCACAGCTGTGTTTAGCTTAGTATTAAAATATAAAGTCTGTACGATCAAGTTGTGACTGCTCTGTAATTTAGTTTTTTTTAACAACTCACTATCTACATGAAACATTAAAAAACTTAATGAAAAAGGAGAGACTCCAAAGAGTCTTGCTTAGTAATTGGAATCATGGTCCAGTTTTCTCTGTCCTCCATGGAGAATAAAACCTGTTTCCTCAGTATTTCTGTCACTGAATTAAAGAATGCTAGAATCACAGAATTACAAAAGTTGTAAAAGACCTCATATCATCAAGTACAACCTATGACCTCACAAAACCATGTCAACTAGACCATGGCACTCTCCTTAAACATCTCCAGGGATGGTGACTCCACAACCTCCATGTGCAGCATATTCTAATATTTAATCACCCTTTCTGTAAAGAAATTCTTTCTAATGTCCAACCTAAACTTCTCCTAGCACAGCTTATGTCTTCTCCTCCTGTCACTTGTTATCTGGGAGAAGAGGCTGCCCCCCCACCTGGCTGCAATCTCTTTTCAGGTAGTTGTAGACAGTGATAAGGTCACATCTCCATCTCCTCTACTCCAGGCTAAACAAACCCATTTCCCTCAGCTGGTCCTCACAGGACTTGTGTTCCAGACCCTTCACCAGCTTTGTTGCCCTTCTCTGGACATGCTCCTGCATCTCAATGTCCTTCTTGAATTGAGAGGCCCAGAACTGGACAGGGCACTCAAGGTGTGGCCTCACTAGTGCTGCTGGGTAGTTCGCTAGTCCAGCTGGACACACTTTCTGATAAAATCCAGGATAATTGGACACACTGTTGGCTCATATTCAGTGGTTTGGGTTGGAAGGGACCTTAAAGATCATCTAGTTCCAGCTCCTTTGCCATGGGCAGTGATACCTTCCACTATATGCTGATTACATTAATGTACTGTTGGGTTCCACTGCATGATTTCTACAGGTTTTTGGTCACCGTTAAATTGTTCATAAGTCTTGAAGTCAAAACAAGCTTTAAAAAACGTGTGCAGTAAGCAACATTGACCAAGAATGGGAAGTCTCTCTCAGTCCCTGCCAGAACACGTACATCTTTTATAGATAGTCAAAAAACAATTTTTCCTCTTGTAATTCAAATCCAAGTATTCCATAAATCCCATATGCAGCTGTAACAGTAAAGAACAAAGGTCCTGAAAAATTGGTTATATGATGCTAATATTGATATCTTTATCAGGAAAGGCAGGTGTACAATATTTGTGTCTATGTCCACAGTGTGAGTCTCTTAGAACTTGGAAGAGGGAGAGCTGAGACATAGGAAAGTGAGAGGGTCTTAAATAGCCTTTTTCAAGGAAAAATAAAAAAAGAGATTGTTTAAATTTTTTTAATGAATTGGTATGTTTCAAAATAAGTATTAATTTTTCCACAATTTCAGGAAATCTACAAGAAAAACCTGATGTGAGTAAAATATTCTGTTCAGTCCAGTACAGAATAAAAAATCTTATTTTATCCTTACTATTATTTACGGAAGTGATAGCAAGGGAGTTTAGTGAAATAACAAGAGATTGTTAAAAGCATTTTTATAATAAATATGTTAAAAACTTAATTTTTCTTATTTTTTTAAAATAAAAATTCTTACAAAATCTACACAAATGCTTAAAATGCTTCTGTTGTTCTAAGTCTATTAAACAGCAAAACCAAAGAAGAAAATAAATCTTGTTAACCAGATAAAATCCATACAATTCTTCCTGTAAACTAAATAGTTTTGTTTATTAGGTTTTGCAATACAAACTGATTTTCATTGATGGGTATGTGTTATGTGAAAATATCAAGTCACTTTGTATTAAGTCTTTCCACTGTGACACAAAATTTCTATCAGTATGTACTCTGGCATTGCTAACAATAACATATGGATGGTACAGTGAACATAAAAATATTAGAAAGGCAAAAATAAGATACAATCTTGCAAATAGCATTGCTATTCTCTCCCCTTTTTTTCTTTTTTTTTTTTTTTCTTTAGCATACAAATCAATTAATATATTTGCTAATGGCTGGGAGGGGGAAGTTAAAATACTCCCTGATTCCTCTATGCTCCCCACCACACGCACACAGTTGAATTGCCCAAAATAATATTAGCATCTCAAAAATCTGAAATGTTTCATTGCAGTTTTACTTGAGATCACTGTATATCTTTCAGATTGTTCTGTCTGATTGGAATTACAGGCTGGATTTTTCAACATTGCTTTTTTGTTCTAAATTAGCATGATTCATCCAAGAAGTCTGCAGCAGCTAAATCACAACTTCCCCAAGTCTGTACGCAGCTCAGGCTAACAGAGTTTACTGTTGATCTGACCCAAACCCTCATGTTTCATTTAGATCAGGGCTCTCCATTTCCTTGGACATCAATAGAGATTATGCTGCAGCAGTTTGATCAGGAGCAGTGTAGTAGATCAAGCCGTCTTCTAATGGTGTATTGAGGTGGAAAAATAATGCAAGAGAAGAAAAGAAACACTGTGGTTTGGGGACTGCCACTTGAACAACTCTCCATATTTTAACAAAACATGGAGAAAAAAAAAGAAATTAAACTTGATGAGGAAAATATCTCATTGATCAGTTCACAAAGACTGAATACTTCTGTACTGCTGAGGGACTGGCACTTTCATTCATGCTATAAAAGATCTGAAGACCACTTTGTCCCCTTGATATCATGATTAAGACAATGATCATCACACCAGCTTTCACATTCAGTTTCAGGATGTTTAAGTGCCAGGTGGGAAATGTAAATACATCTCAGAAAGGGTCTGCCACCCTTCAGTGTTACTGGGTGGGTGGGTATTTGTGCATGCTTGATGAGGAGTGAGGAAGATTCCCACGGAGAACATAATCAGAGGAACCCAGAGAGTTACCGAAGTTGGAAGTGATCAGACAAACCCTGGATTTAACATTTTAATCTTCTTCTGTGTATCTTTCAGGTTTGTTCTACTATCAGACAGAGAAGCAAAAATTCATCTCAATCCCCAGTGCTATATCCCATTGCCAACATTATCTCTAGATCCTCTGATAATTTGTCATCTACTGTCCCTGGGAAATCTGATCCCTGATTTTAGACTAAACTCTATTCCCTTCACTTGTAAATACAAACCTCAGCCTAAGAAGGAATACCCTGCTTTGCAATTCATGCATTTCAAATTCATGGCTAGCATTATGAAGATTATTATTTTTCTTTTATCTTTACTTAATACACTAGTGATTGGGGAGAAAACAGAATATTTCAGTTGAGATTCTTTATGATATTTGACATTCTGTGGTTGCTTCTATTTTTCATTCAGGTTCAGATTCTTGGGGAGAACTAAACCCAGCATAGTCTTTGATCTTTTTGTCTGGTTTCCTCAGTGGGTGAAGCAGCCTTATAAAAAGGGCACAAGCCCTTTTTAGATGATAATATGCTGTACATTTTCATCTCATTCAGCACCAGGGTTTTTGAAAAAACTCACCATCAGTGTTCTAGGGTATTTTTATGTGGGTCTCTATTATCTTCAAAAACATACTTCCTGATCTGCTTTCTCAGAAGGTCCATATTAATTTGCTATGATAATTTCATTTTCTATGCTTTCCTTCACCTCACATTACTTTCTGCTGAAGCAGGGAAACTGTATATGCTTTT
>NW_008683389.1:21042-24697 GCF_000695815.1 Acanthisitta chloris | reverse complement strand
GCCCCCTACTGTGACATGAGTTCTCTTCTTTTTTTGACTTTTTTTCCCTTTTTCTTGTGCTTGTAGATTTCATGCCTTTGTATTTTAATATTTTTATCAGATTCTTTAATTTAAAAGAGTCCTGATCGTGCCATGCAGATTGCCTGGCATAAAAATTCTTACCAGTTCTTCTGAGTAATTTTGCTTTCCCTGCTGTGTACCTTTTGTTTAGGCAATAGAGTTTCAGTCTATTCCCATGAATTTATGAGGAAAATATTTGTTGCAAGAGCCACTTCTGCTCTCCCATATCCATTCTTCATCTTAAGATACCATGTTGTTTTCACATCCTGTTTCTTATTATGACACCTTTTCTGGTATCACCCTCTCCAGAAATGTATTTGAAAAGTTAAGTAGCTCAAAGAAACAAAAATTAACCACACAATTGGTCTCTTTTCATTGCATGGCAAATCAGTAAGTGTATCTTATGATGACTTAATATTTTTATCTTGGCATTTCATTGGATGAGCAGCATATTCAAACATTGTTTTTCCAGTGTATTAAATTTCATGTATTGTTTATCAAGATTATATTTCTAAAAGTTACTTTTTTTTCAGAATAATCAGAAATAATAACCTAAACCCATGTTTTACTCTAAAAGCTGGATACAGCCATAGTGTTCATGAAGACTGTCTACTTGATGTTACTAATCACTTGAAAAACAAAATTGAAATCTTCAGTTCTTTGTTATCCTCTCTAGATGTCTATGGGAATCTGTTTCACCATTCTGTTAAAAACATCCTGGTATAACTTGAAATGGCATGAAGACCTTCAAAAATAAGTAACAACTGAAAATACAAGAAGAGAGTACTTTTTCTTCAAAGTAAATAAATACATTTTTTATTAAATTATCTATTGTAGGGTAATCTGCTTTGACATTTGCTTAAATACATTTTGAAATAGAAAATATTGTTTGCTCCAACCACCCCAAACAAAAGTATTTCACTAAGTTCACAGCTTTTTATTTTGTCACCACAGAAAAATTGATGAACCCAGCTCTTTCTGTGAAAGGTTTCAGTTTCAATGAATCACCTTTTTCAGATGAAAACTGTTTTGTTGAAAAATCCTCACCCTCCTCTGTTTGCTGTAGTGGCTTAGTTCTAGATGAATGCTTCTAGCAGTCAGGATGACAGAGGAGAATATAATCTGCAGAGCTATTCACTACTTGTTGAAGGCCAAAGAGAAGTTAGCAATAAAACCTGCTGCAATGTATAGTTAAGCTAGTTCAAGCAGAGAGAGGCTTATCACAGATCTCAAGTGGGTGGAGT
This sequence comes from Acanthisitta chloris, assembly GCF_000695815.1. Classification (NCBI taxonomy): domain Eukaryota; kingdom Metazoa; phylum Chordata; class Aves; order Passeriformes; family Acanthisittidae; genus Acanthisitta; species Acanthisitta chloris. The sequence goes on along the minus strand of NW_008683389.1, from coordinate 23,393 downwards.
CTTCTATTTAGTGCACCTGGTAGGTCTGCTGCAGAACCCTTTTTTGAAAGTGCCACATGCACCTAAAGCGTGAAAGATCCATCCTCTTTCATGAAAGATGCTTAGTTTCATTATCCCTATAAACCCATGGGAACTGGGGGTGTTGAAACTAATTCTCCAGATACACATGTATCACAGGACACTCCAGCCCACAACACATCCCTCAGCTGAATGACTACTTAGTTTTCAAATCTGATAATGGATTCAGAACCAAAATCTCATTGTAGAGTACAGGCTTAGGAAAACTGAGTGTGCTTCATTTTTTCTTTCATCATATCTACCTAGCAATGTTATACCTAAAAAGTAAGTAAATAAATTTATTTTTGAATACTAACAAGCTAAAGCCCAAACTTAGCTACTCTGAGGAAGGTAAAACCAGTAGTAAATATTCAAGCATTTGAACTGAACTTTAGCACAGGAGAAGAAAAACGCTTTGTGCTTTCTTAAAACAAACAAAGAATAAAAACACCACAAAATACCACATAAAACAAAACAACCTGGAGTAAGAGATGAAACTAAGTGCCACAAGTAGAGTGACCATCCTATAACCAGTCACTGTGGTAACAGATGCAGATGACAGAAAACTTCCTCTAGCATTGTCATTTGTCTCACCCATGAAAGCCAGTTTTATAATGGATATAGTTTGTCATGAAAAGAAAAAGAAAGAGTAGAGAAAGGAGAAAGTCAGTTGTAGTTAGCATTTATTATTACAGCTGCCTAACGCACTAAGTATCTTTTCTACTAATCTAATTTTAAGACTTCATATATTTTCCTGGAAACACCTCAAAGAAACAAGTACATAAAAAAAAAAAAAAAGTAGAAAAGAAAAATACAACAATTACAGGAATCAGCCAAAATTGCTACAATAGCCAAAAATAGAAATGAGGATTTCAGTGTCCCATTTTTATTAGTGATGCCATAAATTGTAAAAAATTTGTGAAGTCCTTTTTTAAAAAATAAAAAGTATATTTGATACATAAAAGCATTTTCTTGTCTTGTTTCAGCATTCCTGTCTGAGGAAAGTTCTGTTGAGGGCATCTGCTCATGACTCATCATGTTTTTAGCTGCCCATCTTTTGTATTTGAAAGAAACCACAGCTAAGGTCTGGCTGCTATAAAGAACATTATCAGCAGCCAAAGTAGCAACAGGACTTCCTGGTTCAGGTGAGCACAAAGTCACTTTCAGACATGTAAATGAAATTATTTGGAACAATAATGAAGAGAAATGGTCTTGCTTGCAGAGGCCACAATTGGCCTCATAGGCATAGAGGGCCTGTAGGAATCAGATGCACAAAAGCACAGTCTACTCAACCTGAGTTTGAGTATTAAAATTTTAAATTCTTGTGCAGAGGTTATAGGTATGAGCATTCTCCTCTTTCTTATATTTTCCCTGTGGCATGATCTACTTTTATCTCCTGACAGATCTGTCATCAGTGACAATGAAATATCAGAATCTCCCTTTGTTTCTGTTGTGAAAGACTTTTTCACCTGTAAGTAAACATTGCCTTCAAGCCAGGAATTAACTCACCAGGTGCATATTAAAAATTTTATTTGCAAGCTCCTTGTCTAAGGAATGAGCCTTCTGGCAGCCATCTAGCACACAGAACATCTCAAACTCCCACAGTGGTATTTTTGAAGGAACACAGAGGTGACAAGCAGCAAGTCAAACAAACACTTGAGACCATCTCACCAAACCTTTTGCTTACATTTTTTATTCTGGGTTTTGATATCAAATACATTAAAATGGATGGAATGTCCAAACCTCTAAAGTCATTCACTATATAGCAGATAACTATTAGGACTCATAACTATTAAGACTCATGAAGAGTTTGGTGAAATAGTTGCACTTTATTTCATTTGGAACCTGAATTTGAATGTATGATAACTGAGTTACAAATTGGGTAACCAAAAGATTAACCTAGCCCAGCAGCTAAATTATGGAATTATGGACACTGATATTACCAATATGAATAGTAAGGAGAATCCTGACCAAAAAATCTTGAAAATTCAGTATCTAAAAGGAATTGCACCTCCATAATTCTTTTAATGATTGTTTTGTAGATTTTTATTTAGAACGTGGATACATGGGATGTTCATTGTTTGAAGAACTATTGAAGATTGGATGTTCAATCCCATTTTTTAGAAGAGTAAGAAATAAAGATTTTCATGTGCCCACCTAGCACTGGCATCTGGGACATTTAATGTTTTATGTAATATGATTTGATTCGTAATACTGCTTTCTTTCTCTCAGAAGCCTAGGAGTGAGTTTCACAGTCTCATTTGGACCTGCTAAGTACTTCTTTAAATAATAGT
>NW_008683389.1:9272-21024 GCF_000695815.1 Acanthisitta chloris | reverse complement strand
TAAAAGGATTTTTTTTCCCTGTCAAGCCAATCTAGTTTGGACTCTTCTATCATGCTTATCACTGGGATACCTGAGAAGCTGTCCAGTTGCTTTTGAAATTCCTGACAAACAATCCTAATTGAACCCAGGAGAAAACTAGGCTGACTTCCATTAATGTCTATGAAAGGTGGCGATACTCACACCAAAACTGATTTGGGTATAGGATCCCAGAAGTCATATACTTTATTTTCCATGGTGGGATCTTTTTTCATGCTTGATAAAGGGTAGGAAATATTAGAAATGCATTCCACTTCTATTTAACAGCTTTAGTACCTTTGTAATCATGGAAAAAGTGTGGACATGGATTTTCTTGATTAGAAGACATTCAGTTTTGTATTTTAATATCCTTAAAGTTTTATTTTAATTGCAGGAAAAAAATTTGTGGAAGATTGGTAATAGGCAAAAACTTTGAGACCTTTTGTTCTTAGTGCAGTGAAGGAAACCTCATTAGACAGGATTTTCTTACATAGCAGGGCTTCAGGGTTAGTGATCTGTGAGTGATAATATATCGTAGTAATCCCTCATGACTGTAACAAGTTGTATTTTATAAACTTCTGAATCTCAGTAGTGAAAGAGATGTGGGGTATGGGAAAGAAGAAACTCATTTGCAGGACTCAGGGAGATTCCAGTGATTTTGCTTCCTGTTTGGAAGATACTTTGGGGAAAAAATACAGATACCACATGGGCAAAGGAAAGGGCTATTATCCTTACAGTTTCCTAAATGTTCTCCCCAGAATTACAGGTCAAAGCATTTCCTAACCTCCCCTTCTAGGCAGAAAAATCTAGTTACATGTGAAAAACATAAACCCATGAGAATATCTTTGGTGAATAGTCAATATAAGCTAGTCATATTACAATTTTGAGGATCACGGCCAGAGACACTAAGAAAAAAATATATCTGCTATGAAAAAAATAAAAGTAAATACAGGAGAACAGACATGCAATTGTAACTACAAACTCTTCTGGGGGGAGTTTGATACTTGGGATGATGCCTATCACCCTGTTAGCATAAAGCAACAGCAAGGAACATCAAATTGGGATTCAGAAGAGTTGTCATTCTGCTAAACCACTTCAAAACTTCACACAAGTGGTAACTTCAGCTAGCAATAAACAAACCTCTGCTTTCCATACCTGCCTGGAAGGCTCTTCATTCTACTGAGGGTGCCAGTAAGTTTCCCTGTACTGGGTTAGATTTCTTTTCCTACAACACTCTGCTGAAAATATTGCAAGGATTTTTTTCCCAGAAGAAATGTAAAACTCCAGTACTTCCAGAAGGATAAACCCCCTCAGGTCTCTTTTTACCTCTTTGTGAACAAATCTGTCAGCTTTCTTCAGTCAAGGGATGCAGGCCGAGATAAATTAAGGAAATTAAGATCTCACTGAAGTGCTGGTTGGCAGTAAAAATCTTGGGAAACAGTATAGAATTCCTTTCTGAGGCTTGAGAGAGGAGAATATGCTTCAGTCTGCCTGTATTTTAAGCTTTGTATAATCTAAGAGAAAAATTTAGATAAAATGGAAGGATAAATATTTTAATGAAAAATATAAAAAATAAAAGAAATACTATGTACAAATATTTACATTTTTCTGCAGCTGCTTCTTAACAAGTCCCCTCTGGAAGACTTTGCATTCATCAGCAATGGTATCTGAGGTTCTTCACAAATTTTTTTAGCTAAGGGTAGTATGTAAGGCATGAGCTATTTGAGGTGCCATTTTTTCACAATTGTGAGAGACAATTGTGTGATAATTTTAGTTTTCCAGTGAAATGTTGAAAACATTAATCCTTGCCCATGTGAGTATGGTAATAAGTATTAGTCCTGAACTCGTGTATGCCGCTGTAATGCCATTGATTAAGGCAGGCTGAATTTTTTTCCCTTCAAAACTGTTTTCTAAGAGAAAATTAGGTGGGTTTTTTGCTATCTACATGTTAAAAGTATCTGCTTTCTGGAGAAAAATTAGTTCCAAAGGAAACAATTCAAGGAATGTGTCAAGTGGACTTAAAAACATATATTTTAATTATGATAATTCACCACAATTTCTAGGGGAATTGTTCATCAGGTGTAGCATCAATGCTACTTGCCTCAGAGATAAGTTCTTCACCTGTATCTCGTCTTTCAGAATGTGCTCTTGAAAAAAGAAATAAATATTTCAGTCAACACATTTTTATTTTTATGTGCAAGAAAAAGGAAAAATAAAGGAAGAAAAACATTATAGGATGTTGCTAATGAAATACTTGGTTGTCTAAAGGCAGGTTGAGATTGTCAGGTTGGCCACTGATTTGCCACAGGCCACTTACTTTTTCTTTGAGCACTGTTGGAGGACTTTACCAAGACTTTTCATGAAAGCCATTTCAGTCTTTTGTTTGTATGGGGAAAATTAATCAGATGAGATTTGTTTTATTCTAGTATTTAATTTGAAATATTTCATTCCATCTAAAAGAAGATGTAAAGTAGACTACCATTTTTCTTGTTGAAGCTTTGAGTAAAGCAGAACATTTTCCCTAAATTAAAGTGCAAATAATAATGCAGCAACACTAAACTGAATATTTGTTGCATATAGATATAAATATGTGTGTATATGTGTGTGTGAATATATATATATAAATTAATTTGGTTGTAGTTTGAAACAGCAGCCTAGAAGGTGAAATAACTTCTTGTGATTTGAAGTGGTTTAAGATTTTAAGACTTTCATTTATACATCACAAATAATTTTACAAGAGGATGCAATAGAATTTTTGCATTAGCAATAAATGTAGCAGCTTCCCTAAATTCTCCAAGTCTAATAGAGGATGAGTTGGCACTATTAGACTCTGGATTAAGACTCTGGATTAAGGACTCTGGATTATGGCAAGAAGAATTGCTCTAATGGCATCCCATTCAGGTAAACAATGTAACCAAGAGGTTCTATATACATTGGGACATACATTTAAAGTTAAAAACATGCTAAAATATTGTCCTGGCCAGAGATATTTCCTTAAAGTAAGGCTAAGGGCTAGCTGTCAAATTTACAATATAGTATGAAGAGAGATAGTGAAGTCATACAGATGACATAGAGTCTTATAGAGGAGGGGTATAAGGAATAATAGGCTGGTACTAAACTAAAACTAAAATGTACAGGACCAGATATGTACCACTGTTTGGAATAGAAGTTTGAAATATCATGGAACAAAACTCTTGAAATAAATTTGGAAATAAAGTGTAATATTACCACAGAGTCATAGCAGTAGCAATCTGCTACTATCTTGTCAGTAGCAAGAGTGTTGGAGTAGGGGGAAAAAAAAGGAGAGAGAAATGAACCAAGTGTAATATTTAAAAGGGTAACCAATGTTCACTAGCAGCTGCAATAAGACATCAAGTAATAGAGCACACTAATGTTAACAACTCTCTTGGTAAGAGCGGTAAATGAAATAAACCTCAGCATTCGGTGTATCATTAATCCATAGTGAATAATAGCACTGGTAGCGTAAGGAGATTAAAAAGGGCATTGTAAACATTTGTGGCTGTATAATATACAAATTAAAAATGTGTGAATGCTTCCAGCTGCATAATCTACAAATTAAAAAGTGTAATAGCATGGCATTAATTACTAGCTGATCAATTCACCCATAATTGCTGCCACGTAGATGAACAATTACAGGTCCAAAATGTTATTTGAGAAAGAGACATTGACCTTGGAACCATAAGAAATTATAATATGTTATAAGGTAATATAGGCTTGTGTCAAAATCCTTGATCAGTACATGCTCATGCAGGCTAGTTTGTTTGGCAAACCTAATCATACTTTTTCCTGTGTTATTGTGCCTGAAGTAGATTATATTCTGAGTTACAGAAACATTTGACTGAACAGTATTTCCTGTAATCACTTTATGTTGATGCTTACATACATGCGTCAAATTTGGTGGCCTTCTGTGATGGGTCTGCAGCATTTGTGGACAAGAAAAGAACAACTGATGCAACCTACCTGGACTTGTGCAAAACATTTGACACTGTCCTGCAAAATATCCTTGTCTGTATACAGAAGAGACATGGATTTGACAGATGGACCACTTGGTGGTTAAGCACCTGCCTCAAGGTTCACACTCAAAGGTTTACAGTCAGTGACACAATGACCAAATGAAGACCAGTGATGAGTGGTATTTCTCAGGCACTGGTATTGAGACCAAAACTGTTTAACATCTTTGTCGGTGACAAGGACAGTCAGACTGAGTGCACCCTTTGCACATTTGCCAATGACACTGAGTTGTGAAATGAGGTCACTCACTAGAGGGAAGGGGTGCCATCCAAACAGACCTGGACAGACTTGAGAGATGGACCATGTGAACATCACGAAGTTCAACGAAGTCCACTTCAAGCTTCTCCAGGTGAGTTGTGGCAATCCAAAGCACAAATACAGGCTGGAGAAGAGCTTAAGAGCAGCCATAAGGGTTGAATCTGAGAATGAACCTAGAAAAACTGTAATAGGTAGGAAACTTCTGGACTAAAGGAGGGACAGAGCTTTGCATGAGAGATTTGGGTGGGAAACTGGAGGTATGGCTAACCTAAGATCAAAGGCCAAAGATGAAAAGTAATAAATGGCTAGTCTTGAAAAGAGAGAGAAGGAGATAATGAAATCTTTTCATGTGTAGGCACTAGTTATACCATCCTTAATTGCAGACTACTTTTCTACTAGAGGCAAAAAGCACAGTGGTTTGTAGATGGATGTGACTGCATAATTAGGAGCAAAAAAGTCTGACATATCCTTCCTATAGTTGCAACAGTAATAACTTTTCTAATGTAATGCATAAGATTTATATACAACATTTAGGCTATGATTCTGCACATTATGTCCTCTTGCTAATTACTTAAATAACTCCACTTATTTCAGTGTAACTTCTATATACTTAAAATCAATTCTACGTACATGCCAAAGTGTGTATTGATCCTCATCTCACTCACTGACATGCACAATTCTGTTAATTTGCCCCCAGGATAAACTCCCTTTACATCCCTATTTGCAGTCTTGTTTGATTATACAATTCACCTCTCATCTACATACTTTCAGTATTATTTCTTATTTCAAGACATCATGTAATATTTCAGAGTCTGTGTAAGAAAAGAACACCAACTAGTTACTGGCAATTGCAGAGTATATTTGGAAAGCTATTTATCTCAAAAGAAAGTTAAGTATTAATTTCAGTATAAATTTGCTGGCTAAGAAAGGGTCCTCTTACAACTGAAAGCATATGACCCCAATGCACTGCTCTATGGACTGGCTCTCTAAAGAATACAAAATCAAATTCAAGATCTTAGGCCTGAAAGTCACTGCTCTCCATGGCTTCTGCTCAGCTTATCTGAGAAATTACATCTTCCTGTGCAGTACTGGCTGTCCATAACAAAAAGCTCTAACTCTGACCCTGGGAGCGAGACCTGAAAGTGCTGAGGGTATCTGTGCACAAAGTTCCAAAACACATCAGTGAGGTCAAGAAACTCAAATTCTCCAGAAAAAACATGAAGGAAGAAAAGAAAAAAACCACCCAAACACAAAAAAAACCCACAGAAAATGCACAAAGAAACCACAAAAAACATCCCTCAGACTTACATATTATACTTAGTTTAGTTCTCTTTGGCAGGGATAATCTATAACATGTCTGGGACACTGGAATGAAGCTGTAGCATCTAGAGTGTCACATTTTGTGTGGATTTGCCGTCAATGGTTTAAATTTCTTTAAATTAAGTTACTCATTAACAGATCACCCATTTAAAAGAGGAAACAGTCAGTCACTGGAAAAAACAGTTCACTCTCATCAGGTGGTAGGAAGCATTTTGGTTTTCCCTTCTGCAAGCCAATATGTTGATCAGCTGGCTCCTCTCATTTGCTTGCACACACTCTCTGTGTGCTGTTGATGTACTGGTCCTTGATACCACCAATCCTAGGGACATGCATGTGGAAATTCTACTCCTATGGCATGACGGATGATGTGCTCTCCAAGCATAAGTTTTATGAGACCTGGCCACCAAGGCAATCTACACTTTGTGGCATCGTTGGAAGCATTAGTCATGGACAAGAATGCTGAGTCATGCCCTGTGAACATCAACTGTAGTAGGATGATGTATGTCTAAGCTTCTAAGTTCTCTGTGTAACCAGCTTGGTTAAACAGAGAGCTTAGACTGGAGCTTGGGGGAAAAAAAAGAGAATCTATTTTCTCTGGAAAGAGAGTCAGACAAGCTGGGAAGACTATGAAGTTGGACTCGATGATCTTTGAGGTCTCTTCCAATCCAGTTGATTCTATGATTCTATGTCTAGAGGTTGTGTAGGAAGAAGATTAGGAGGGCCAAAGCCCAGCTGGAGCTTGATTTGGCTGTTAAAGTCAAAGGTAACAAAAAAAAGCTTTTATAAATACATTGGGAGCAAAAGGAGGGCCAAAGAGGGTGTCCATCAGCTAAAAAATGCAGAATGTGATATAGTGACAGAGGATGAGGAAAAATCAGAGGAACTCAATGCCTTCTTTGCCTCTGTCTTTAATGTCACAGCCAGTTGTCCTCAGGGTTCTAGTTGTCCCAGTTTTAGACCTGAGAGTTGGTGATAGGAAGAGAAGTGAAACCCCCATAATCCAGGAGGTGATTGTTCATGACTTGCTATGCCAATTGGGCGTTTACAAGTCCATGGCCCCGGCTGGGATCCACCCCAGGATAACAAGAGAACTGCCAAAAGAATTCACTAAACCACTTGCAATCTTCTGCCAGCAGTCCTGGTTAACAGGAAAAGTTCTGGCTCACTGGAAATTAGGATTCATAACACACATCTATAACAAGGGTCAGAAGGAGGATCTGAGGAACTACAGGCCTGTCAACCTAACCATGGTTCCAGGCAAGGTCATGGAGGAGATCATCCTGAGTGCCATCACATCAGCAACAAGGGGATCAAGCCCAACCAACCTGGATTTATGAAAGGAAGGTCCTACTTGATCAACCTGATCTCCTTCTATGACAAAGTGACCCATTTAGTGGATGAAGGGAAGTCTGTGAATGTGATCTATCTGGAATTTAGTAAAGCATTTGACACTGTGTCCCACAGCATACTTCAAGAAAATCTGGTCACTTGTGGCTTCTTTGGCCACTTCAGACTCTTGAATGGGACAAAACCTGTCTGGATGGCTGGGCTTAGAAAGTTGTGAATGGAACAAAATCCATTTGACAGCTGGTCACTAGCAGTGTGTCCCAAAGACACAGCACTGGGGCCAGTCTTATTTAACATCTTTACTGATGGTCTGGATGTGGAGATTGAGTGTACCCTCAGAAAACTGCAGATGACACTAAGCTGGGTGGGAGGATCTACCAGAGGGTAAGAAAGATCTACAGAGAGGCCTGTACCAACTTGATCAGTAGGCTGAGGACAACAGCATGAGGTTCAATAAGGCAAAGTGGTGGGTCCTGCCCTTGAGTCACAGCAACCCCACACAGTGCTACAGGCTGGGGGAGGAGTGGTTTGAGAGTTGTTTGTCAAAAAGGGTCTTTGGGGTTCTGGTTTAAAGCCAGCTCAATAAGAGCCAACAGTATGCCCAGGGGGCCAAGCAGGCCAGTAACATCTTGGCCTATATAAAGAATACTGTGGCCAGCAGGAGTAGGAAAGTTATCATCCCCCTGTACTCAGCATTGGTGAGACCACATCTTGAGAACTGTGTTCAGTTTTGGGCCTCTCACTAAAAGAATACATTGACGTGCTGGAGCAAGTCCAGTGAAGGGCAATGAGGCTCATAAAAAGTCTAGAGAAGATGTTTTATGAGGAAAAGCTGAGGGAGTTGGGTTTATCTAGCCTTGAGAAGAGGCTGCTTAGGGATGAACTCATTCCTCCCTACAGCTTCTGGAAAGAGGGTTTATAGAGAGGTGGAGGATGGTCTGTCCTTCCATGCTGACAATGAGAGAACTACAGGAAATGGCCAGAAGCTGACACAGGGGAGATTCAGAATAGATGTTAGGGAAAAAAATTCACTGTTAGCCTGTTCAGGCACTGAAATAGGTTGTCCATGAAGGTGGTGGAGTCACCATCCCCAGAAGGGTCTAAGAGGCATCTGGATCTGACACTAGAGGATATGTTATAGGGTTTAGGGATTACAGTGAAGCGGAGAGTGGCAGGCTAATGGTTGGACTTGATGATCTTAGAAGTCTCCTCCAATGCTGATGATTCTATGATTCTATGATGCTCAAGTATGGATAGTCTCAGGGTGAACTCCTGCTGGAACATGGTTGTATCTGTCAACTTTATCCAGTTACAATTGCAATAAGCATGTTTTCTAGTTTCTAACCCTTTTCTCTAGTGTTATGCACACCCTCAACTCACTTGAGCAGTTCATATGCTAATAGACTTGTCTGGGGTGGAAAACAGTAGTTTTCCAGCACCCAAACCCTTCCTTCCTAAGCGAGATTATGCAGCTGTTGATGGTGATTCTTTCTCAGTCTTGGATTTCATTAGGGTAAGTTGTATGTATTTCCTACATATTTGTATATCTTGAACTGGCCTGCAATTTTGTGTTATATCAAGGTTTCTCTTATATTGTATATCTTATGTATGTGGGATACTATTTCTTCTCTTTGTCAATTTTTGGAATATGGTTTGGCATAAAGCAGTGTTTCCTATGTTGGAAAACTATCTTCTGCAGAAAGAAAGAATGGTACAAGAATCACAGAATATTTGGACTTGAAAGGGACCCACAAGGATCACCAAGTCCAACTCTCAGTTGGCCCTGCACGGAACACCCTCAAGAGTCACACCATGTGCAAGAACAATAACTTTCATTCATAACTTTTTCTGAGAAAGCTTTGAAGAATTTTATATCTTTTTCTGATAAAAATATTTTTCCAAAAGAAATATGTAGTTTGCTTACTGAAAAATAGAATAATTAACAAGCCCAACATAAAACAATTTAGTAAAAATAGGTGTTCTACAAAAACATTTAGATTGGGTTATTAAATTGATGTTATTTCAGCCAGAAGTTAGAATTTAAACTTTTTCCTAGCTACGGTTTCATTAGCTTGTTCTTTCCTACTTTTATGAACATAATTTTATGATGACAATTTTAGTAAACCCTACTGAACCAAACCTGCATTTGGCCTGGTATACAGAGCAGTAAGTAACCCTTGGTTATTCATGAATGTCACAAAAACTAAAATCAAAGGAGACAAAATATGAACCTTTTAATCACAGATGATGACTTTAAAATGATTCACGTTTTGGATGATCAGTTTAATATACATTGTACATCCATGTATTTCTGAAAAAGAAAAGGTCCACACACTGAAAACCTGTCATTTCTACACATGAAAGTACATCAAATTATATGTTGTGTGGTATATCAAATACATCTGCTGTGCAGATGGTCATCTTTTAAGATGTAAAGGTCCATGTCACCCTGAAATATATATATATAAAGTTCTAAACAGAGGATGAAGAAGTACAACAAACTGCATTTTTAAAAATCCTGTCCTCATATCTTTTATAATAGCAATTATAATTGCCATATTGACAATTAGGTTTAAATGATGACTAACTTTTTTTGCTGTTAAAATGGATATAAGAAAGGGTATTTTGATGACAACAAGCTTGATGTAAAGAAAATTTTGAGATCTGCTATCTATGATTTCGCTGCTACTAAAACCTTCTCAGTGATGTCCCTGTGCTATTGCAGGGCACCCTGAATAGACAGAATCACAGAGAGGGAGCAATATCTTCAGAAGTTGTTGGAGTGGGACCTGGACCCAGAGTAACGATGAGTCTCAATATGAGTATGGTCGTTCTCTTTTTTTCTTAGTGCTTACAAGATATATATAGACATTCACACAGAGTACGTGAACGCAGCGGATACATGATTGGTTTATTGCCCTTGTCCAAGTGTCCAGGGCAAACTTATGATTGGTGCAAGCAGGTTTCTGTCCACACTCCGGGACTTTCCCAGGAATTCCAGGGAGCCTGTTGACACCGGACCCGTAGCCGGTCAGAGCAGGCAGAGCTTGCTCCGTATCAGCAGGTTCAAGGCTTGGTCACAGCTGCTGTAGGCCTTACACCATACTACAAGCTGGGATGTCAGCTCCAAGGAAATCATGTCCCTTTTCACGGAGCCATTCCTCCACAAGAAGTCTGATGTGTTTGTATGGGTGGCTCATCTAAAAATATATTGTGAAATGAATATATAATAATATGAATATATAATAAGACCAGATCCTGCATCTCCTCTTGAGCAGGACATCCTTGGAAGTACTCACTAGAAAAATCAGTAAGTCCCTTGTTAATTTTTGTCTTCTGGGATTTGTTCTTCATCGAGAAACAGGACTGAATTTCAACAGCAATGGTAATGGCATCAATTTTGGTTTCATTTCACACTACTAAAAAAGAAAGATATTACCATCTGAAAGACTGTGAAATGTGAGATTTTCCCTTTCTACAGATAAAGGGAAAAGGATTATGAAACACTTATAAAAATTCTTAGTTCAATTATTTTTCTTCTCATAGTTTGAATGTTATCCATAAAACACCGCACACAATTTTCAGGTTGAATGTTTCATGAAACAAAGAAAAACAAAACTCAGATGTATTTAAAATCTGAAATTAGACTTAAAAATATATCGTAAATAAATCTTTTTAATGTCTTAATTACCAGTTTGGACTCACTCATTCTTTAAAATTGCTGCAAGATTTTCTAAATACTCATATCATCCAGAAATCATCAGTTACATTGAAATGGCCCAAATCTTATCCCACCACTGGAACCCGTCACCCTTAAGGCTTTGCCTGCACTTTAACCACAAGGCCTTCACCCATCAGTTTTGGTTTGTGAGAAAGGAAGCAGTGTTTTAGGGAACTGATGGTACCTGTGTGTCTGATGGGGAAGAAGAAATTTGAAGAGAAGTGACTCCTTTGGTCAAAATCATGAAGCAAGTTCTCATGGAGCAGGATGCACACAAGTCAGGAGGACTTCAAACTGATGAGAGAGGGTAGTATTACACCATGCATCAGAAAGGAACTTGGGAGTGATGGTTGACAGCTGGCACAATAAGAGCCAACAGTGTGCATATGTGGCTAAGAAGGCCAAAACACCTTGGCCTGTATCAAGAATACTGTGGCCAGAAAGAAGGAGAAGTTATCATCCCCCTGTACTCAGCATTGGCAAGGCCACACCTTGAGAACTGTGTTCAGTTTTGGGCCTCTCACTTTAAAAAGGACAATGAAGTGCTGGAGTGTTTTCAGTGAAGGTCTATAAAGGTTTGTAAAAGGTCTAGAAAGCATGTTGTATGAGGAATGGCTGAAGGAGTTGGGTTTGTTTAGTCTTGAGAAGAGGCAGCTAAGGGATGAAGTCATTCCTCCCTACATCTTCCTGAAAGAGGGTTTGTAGAGAAGTGAGGGATGGTGTCTCCTTCCGTGCTTGTGTGCTGGTTTAAGCTGAAGTAGAGTTAACTTTCTTCACAGAGGCTAGTATGGGGCTATGTTTGGGTTTTGTGCAGAACACAGAGTTGATAATGCAGAGATGTTTTTGTTATTGCTGAGCAGAGTTTACACAGAGACAAGGCCTTTGCCACTTTCCGTACTGCCACACTGGCAAGGAAGTTGGAGATGCATGGGAGATTGGGAGGAGACACAGCTGGGACAGGTGACCCAAACTGACCAAAGAGATATTCCATACCATATGACATCATGCTCAGTATAGAAGGTGGGAGGAAGAAGGAGGAAGGGGAGACATCTGGAGTGA
>NW_008683389.1:5569-9007 GCF_000695815.1 Acanthisitta chloris | reverse complement strand
AGGGAGTGGCTGTGTGGTTCTTGGCAGCTGGCTGGGGTTAAACCGCAACAGCTTGCAATGAGAGAACTACGGGGAATGGCCAGAAGCTGAGACAGAGGAGATTCAGAATAGATGTTAGGAAAAAAACATTTCACTGTTAGCCTGTTCAGGCACTGAAATAGGTTGTTCAAGGAGGTGGGGGAGTCACCATCCCCACAAGGGTCTAAGAGGCATCTGGATCTGACACTAGAGAATATGTAAAAGGGTTTAGGGATTACAGTGAAATGGCAGGTTAATGGTTGGTCTTGATGATCTCCTCCAACCTTGATTCTATGGTTCAATGCTTCAATGGCTGTTCAGCCATAGGCGTACAATGGTGGGTGTATTCAAGGATCAAGTCACCAGAAGGGATATTGCATTTGCACCTCCCAGACTGGTGGAATGGTTGGCCATTCTATTAAAACCTGAAGGTATTATTTCTATAGTGTTTTTCTGGGGTAAAATGAGAATCTTGCCATGACACCTATCTCTATTGTCTTACCAGTGTTTACTGCAGGAGAGGATGCATGGCATGGGAGTGGCACTGAGATCTAGCAGATCAGCTGTTGGCTTTTACTGGCCAGAAAGATCTAAATATAAACCAAATATCCAAGCTTTTAAATAAGATGCTGGTGTAAGGCACTGCTTTACAAAGAATACAAGCTTTGCATCTTATTCCTGATGTAATACACCACATATTACATAAATTTTTCCTTTTTTTTTTTAATCTGAATTGAACCTTAGGGGTGATATCAATCTTTAAGTTATTGGCATCCAGAGGCAGAACTGAATCTTCATATTTTCAACACTTGACACCAAGAGCTAAAACAAAGTTTTTTTAAAAAATATGGTCCTCAAACTGTATGAGCTTATATCACTCTTTTTTTTCCCCCCTCTCCTCTGCGCAACATGGCTTAGAAGTCACAGCTGGCACATTAGAAAAAAGAAATACTGTAAAATGAATAAAATATACTCTCATTCGCAATTTCCTAGGGGCTCCTTGGTTGTTAATTGAAACTTTTGTCTACTTTATTGAACAATAAAAGTGACAGAAACTACTCTCAGGTGTCCTTCAGTATTAAAAAGAGGATAAAGGGTTCCTAGCAAAGGTGACAGAAATTAATGTGGTGAGCCCAGCTATCAAACATTTTGATATGTGAATTGCCTGATATTTCTATAATGCCTTCTTATGATTGGAAATGTTATCACTTCTATTGAATCAATAGAAAATGTTAAAGCTCCATGGAACCCCAATTACAAAATAAACCTAGAAGGTTAACATCTGGGACCAGCAGTGATAGGAACAATTTCTATTGTCATACCTTTCTGACAAGTAAATGTCAAAAACATAACACCTTCTGCCAGTCTCAGTACAGAGCACATGTAAAAGAGTGATTGCAAGGCAGTCTCAAGTCAAATCACCTGTCATCTCAGCTTTGACATGGAATTACTTTTGGTTTATGCATCTATTAACCTTGAACTATCAGCATTTGTTTTAATGTTCTGGTCTGAAGTGACCTAAATGTACTTCTTTAATGCACTTACTGCTGTAGCTAAAAGAGGGAAAGAACGGGAGGGAAAAACCTATTAAGTGGGGGTGGATGAAGTTGTCTGTGGTTTCTGTGGCATGCCTGTGAGTTCAGCAGCCTATTTCCCAGCTCCTACCTGAGGGTAGAAATCTCAGGCATTGACCTGGCAGAAAAGGTGGGAGAACCCAGGGGTGTCTGTAACATTTTGAACAATGTCTCTGGCCTACAATTTTGTGATCTACATCCCACCTCTCTTTCTCATACTATGGCTTGAGGGAAGGAAGAAGGAAGACTAGACTAGGATGCAAATCCAGATACTGCAAGATGACAGGAGCTCTCTGTGCTCCCAAGTACAATGACATCTGAGACATCACATCACTATGAAAAACATGATGTTTGGATAGCAGCATGTCTGAACGAAGTTCTCGAATTAAATAATAACATAGACATTTGCAGTGTCTCTCAAATATGTGACTTTCTGGGGTTAAAAGAGCCCTTAGCATATCACCTTCTTTTTTTCCAAGTTTTACCTCTTCTAAAGGAAAAAAGAATGCTTTGTACACCATTCTTATAATCTGCAGGAGATAAGAATCAGTATGAGCATGGTCCCAAGACATAATTTAGGTTCCCAATTATCTTATAACCTATTAGGGTATTAGGCAAAGAATAAGACTGGCTTATTTCCATTATTTCAGGGTTATCTTAATGAATTCAATAAATGTGTGCAAACATTTAAGGATGCACAAATATTTGGACAACATAAAACATGGAAACCCATAAACTTTCTACAGCTTGACTCTGTTGTATATTTGTAACTAGTTATGGTTAAGACTTCAGAGCTCAGTTCTGCTCCAGTGGACAAATTCTGTGTGGGTTGATTCATCTTCTGAGGAGATGATCAGGGAGCAGATATATTCCTGTATTTAAGGTGCATGTCTTTTGGGAAACCCCATAGCTGTGGCATACATTTAGTGGAAAACTCACTTATTCTGGGATAATACATCCTCTAATATTCACCATACTTATAAATCCAACAAATTGACGCATTGGTCTCCACTCCTGTTGAGCTATTCTGATATATACACAGTGTAAAAGAATGAAGAATCAGGCCATTAATATAGTCACAGTTGTAATTGCATTTTTTTCATTCATACAATGCTCCAAAATGTGAAGTTAACAGCTTATTATGTGGGTGTACATTAATAAGCACAATGGGAGTTCATAATAGAGCTTCAAGGTGTTAATGCAGTATGAGTTAATGAATTAATAATTGGCATTAGTTAAAGATAGAGCAGAATACTACCTAACAATGCCCAATGAAGAAAAGGCTCAGCAGTCTCTTATTCACACCTCACTAGCGGCTCTTTCTAGGAGTTCTGTAGAGCCTATGAAAACAAATTGTTCAGTTTGAGGAGAACGAAGCTGTGGAAAAACAGCCACATCAGAAGAGAAAGAGCTATTGAAATGGGACAGAAATAGAAGAAAATAAAGGAAGACAGAATCACTGTGAAAAGTTGAACAGAGAAAAAGCCCAGATGGCCTACAGATATGGTAAAATTAAGCCCTAAATTGATAGTCATACTAAACTAGGGAGTCGATTATCCTGATGGATGTGCATGCAACTCCCATTGACTTCAATGGGAGATGTGTGTGTGTGTGTGTCACTGATGGGGAAACCAGACACTAGAATCACTGAACTGTGTTCAGAAAAGGAGAGTGAACACAAGGAATGAAAACCTCTAGGTAAAAACAATTACTTCAGCTCTGTTCAACATCCCATAGCTGTAAAATACATGTGATTAAGATGTCTCTACTAAGAAAAAGAAACCTCTTTTAAAGTTAAAGCCGAGAAAGACTATTATCTAGTGAAAAATTATAGAAATCCTATGGA
>NW_008683389.1:4285-5539 GCF_000695815.1 Acanthisitta chloris | reverse complement strand
TTCCTGCTTCCACCTCTGAAGTCTCCCCCCACAAAGTGTTAACAATGCCCAGGTGAGTTTGACTAAGTTATGCTGGTGTAAGTGTGTAGTAACTCTATAAAAATAGTGGTTTCACACCAGCTTTCACCAGCATTATTGATATGCAGATCCAGCTTGAGGGGTGTAAAGAAATATGAGCTAATATCCTAAGATGACTAAAAAGGGTCTTATCTGAAAACATGAACAATAATTCTATGATTGAAAGGATGTGAATATTATAGCAACTTTAAGGGCTATTAAGCCAGTTCTGATGTGAATCTGTAGTGTGAATTGTATAAGCATTTGGAACGTGTTGATGATAAAGGGATTCACAAAAGTTGTTATGCTGATTTTATGTTGATGGATGTTAGAATATAAGGTGAATTATTAACCACAGGAAAGTGAGACTAATGTTTAAGTGCTGTGATATATGTGTAATTGAAAGCAATTTCTTCTACAGAATAAGGAGATTGTGGCCATAAGTGAAACAAATTTTGAATAAAATACAGGTGAAGTGGAATCTGTTGAGTGTTCAAAGCCAGGAAACAAAGGGAAAATAAACTTGCCCAAACCCCAGATATTACTAGCAGAAATAAATTATTTGTATTTATATAGAAGTTTCTACTCAGAAAAAGCCCAAAGCAAGTTACTCACTTGCTAAAACATGTATAAATAATGTTATTATACACAGACATGCATATAAAATGCCACTTTCTTGAGATTATATTTCTTTCTTCCAGAAATGTATTCATTCACATAGCTCTCCATAAGACCTATACAAAGATTACTTCGTCTTAAGAGGGGAAAGCTGAAGAAGTCAGAGGTTAATCAGCTTTAATTTGATTCTGCTGATATAAAAGTAAAACTTTGCTAGAAGGAGTCCTGCAAATAGAGTAGGCTCTTTCTTTGAAACCAGTGGTTTTCCCTCTGGTGCCTAAAGTACTTCCAGTTTGGCATGAACTGATGTGCCTGAGGTAGCACAGTGAGTCAACAGTATTCATCAGAAGAAAACACAAAAATTCTGCCCCTTGAGCTATCTATGTGTCTGCATAAAATCATTTGTCTGACTTTCTATCGCCTCACAGTAGTAATCCTGGCTAGTAACATTGAGGACTCATACCTAAAGGAAAGCTGGTTTACTGGCATGCAGACCTTTGAGGATATACTGATGGAAATGCTACAGAGGCAGGAACTATACCTTTTATATGTTATTGGCTGACTGACAACCAGCTGAAG
>NW_008683389.1:0-4230 GCF_000695815.1 Acanthisitta chloris | reverse complement strand
CTGAATAAATGGTGGTGTTTCAGCAACATTTTATTCAGTAAGAATTTAAAGTGACTGGCCTAATCAGGTCTCATGAACATTGTAACCATCATGAATTGATGTGCATAAATACTTTGCATAACATCATGTGTTCTGTAACAAAATGCATGGGACCAGTTCAAATTCTAAAGAGAATTGAATAGAATTACACTGATTTACCTAAGGTTCTGATGTAAAACCTGCATGTATAATGACAATATTAATGTATTTTTACTGAAATGAAACATCCTTGAATTATTGCACTCGTGTGCCACCATTCTGCATGGGTGATTTTACAAAAATTTTAGATCCAACTGATGTGCTTTCAGTTAATCCTGACATAACTGGTTTCTGATAGAACACATATCTTGAAAATGTGGGGGGAAATAGTCCAAATAAACCATTAATTTGATGTTATAGAACAGAGGAAACAGCCTTGATAGGCAAATAATTAAATTGACCATGACTTAGTGAAGTGACTTGGTAACAAATTAAATAACCTCTTCATTCCACATAGAAAAGATTCTTAGAGCTGGTATACAGTTTTAGCAGCTACTTGAAGTAAATTTTTTCAAGAAACATA
Organism: Acanthisitta chloris; assembly: GCF_000695815.1. NCBI lineage: Eukaryota > Metazoa > Chordata > Aves > Passeriformes > Acanthisittidae > Acanthisitta > Acanthisitta chloris. The sequence continues at coordinate 3,629 of NW_008683389.1, read as the reverse complement.
AAAACATTTACAATAAAGTAGTTGATTAGTGGAACGACCTATCAGTAAACATTTCACCTCCGTTCTAGGTCCCATTCACAATCAGTCAGTATATGCTGCAAATCTAACTACTGAAACTTTTCTATGTGTTAAGCTTTTAAGAAATAGGAAAAGAATAAGAAAAAGAAAAGGAAAAAGAAAAACATATTCCAAAGTCATTGATGTTTGGATTAGAGCCTCTGGGACTTTTCATATTTCACTGAGCTATGCTACGAGTTTCTGTCTATTTTATATGAACCCAATTTTTTTCCCATTAATTATTTTGACAGTGAAATAAAGGCTACTGCGCTGTGCATTGCTGCCTAGTCTTTAGACACTGGTGAGTGGGATGAACCTTTTATTCAGTGACACTAGTCAGCGTTCAAACTCCAGTCCCTCCCGTAGCATTCACTTATAATTGAAATATATGTCAGTTAAACTGCATAGATCAATCCTCCTGTCAGAGCTACCAGTGGGTTTGGAAGACACTGAGTGGGGCACAGAGACATCCCAGATCTCACTAACCATTTCTCCATAGGAAACCAGGCTGTAGAGATGGTTCGTCCATGGCCTGCAAAGCCGGTGCATCCTGGTTTCCCATAAAGATTCCTCTTATGGTCTGCTGACTATGGCATAGATAAATATTCATGTGAATATGTCTTTCCTTAATTCTTTGTAGATTCCCTGGTATTTTGAAAGGCTCACATAATGCATCTTTACATTTTCTAAGGCACTTTTCACAGATCTCTGTTTTTATAGAGTTGCCTACTTTCCAGACAGTCCTTTTCTTCATTTGGCTTGGTTTTCTCAAAGATCTAAGAGTCAACAGGGACAGAAACATCTACATGCATCTTTAAAAAAATTAAAATATTGAATACAAAATATCAAATAAATGGTATTGTTGATGATATGTATTTTTGTCAATATTTGAAGTGGTTCCACACTTTTTGAAGCTGTATGTTTTGTTGTTTGGTTTTGTTTGGTTTTGACCTGGTCTGGATAAAGGTCACATTCAGAGATGAGGAAACTAAGCATAAAATGTTCAGGGGTTCCACAGGGCAACCCAAATAAGACATATGAAACATCCCATTCCTGACCCTACAGCATGTGGATTTCATTGATTGAATGTGATGGAGAAAATTGCTGGGAGCAATGGATGATCTTTCTCACACCCCACTTTCATTCTTTCCAATAGACCTCATCTACTGCCTGAGCATTAGGACTGTGCAAAGAAGATTCCTAGTGTAGTGAGCTAAACTGAATTTTTAGTGTGCGTGTCTGTGTGGGGTTTTTGTTTGTTTTGGTTTTTGTTGGGGTTTTTTTATATATTCCACAGTGTCCTAGGCCACAATGTAGGGTGTAACCAATAGTATGTATTCTATTATCGTCTTCACGAGCTGTTAAAGCAGGTGGGGCAGTGCTCATTAGCTACTACTCATCCCTGATGGCTCCCTCAGGGGCTGTCTCTGTTTAATGGGCTGTCAAGGACCCATGGATGAACCATAGAATTACATCATCCCACTGGGAGATGCTTCACCCCAGAGGGAGGAGCCAAGCATTCCCACATGGATATAAGCTGGGGTTTGCACCAGGACAGGGAGCCCTTACCTATTGGATTCCCAGAGGACAAGAGCTGCCACTGGACCTTCAGGTGAAGACCAGATCTTCAGGATCACTGCTCCAACAAAACCATCACTCCAGGAGGAATGCAGCCACCATTTAATCAGACTGCTACCAACACCCAGACTGACAGGGTGTCAGGTTGCTTTCTGACTCTGTCAGTGGTTTCTTTTTGTACTGTTGCATTTATTTTTTTGTTTTCCCTATTAAATTGTATCTCTGTCTTGGAATATTTCACTGGTTTGCTTTCAAACCAGCACATACAGGGATAAACATTAAGAACCACTGTGGATGTTTGGTTTGGGTTTTTTTGTCTTTCTATCTCAAATGGAAGTGGACACCTTTTTCTTTCTTTCCCTCTTTGTATGAGTACTTATGCTGGGCTTAAATTGCTGAAGCTATTTTGTCAGAATGTTAGACATAATGAATAGAAGGAGGGTCCCATACAGACTATAATGCTGATATCCTGGGAGTCTGAGTTGGAATGCCCCTGCACAAAAAAATTCCGTAAACCATAGATTAAAATTGGTGAAGTGTCAGTATGGTGGCAACAGAAATAAATGCTTTAATCCCAATTGCTATTCATTCTACAGGCTGCCCAAAAATCCCCCCAACCAACCTATACATATATATATACATACATATATACATAGGATTTCTGTCAGCATTTTGAAAAAAACCCAGTCAATCCAGGTCTAATATATGTATATTAGATGGGGTACCATAAAGACTCATGGCAATTAGGTACCCAATTTTTAGTCTCCTATCTGGAACAAAGATAACATGGCTTAGTGGAGGCTCTGATGGCACTTGGAGAATTCCCGGAAACCCTTTAAAGGAAACTTCAAACCTACTGCTGCTTATACAGGCAGAAAGAGTACTGGGAACAAGTTGATACCGAGAAGTATACTGAAAGCAGGAATTGAACAGTTAAAGCTGAAAGCATAAACATTAACTTTACTAATAGCACTATTTCAGCTTAATTAGCAAAATAGTAAAGATTATATAGTGTAGACAATAAGCTTCACTAATTGTATTGTTTTGGCTTGGTTGGCGAAACGATGCACCTCATCTATAAGGCAGTAGAACTAACTAGACTCAAACCTTGGCAGTAAAGGGAAAACTAAGACCATGTGGGGTGTGGAATGAAGAAATAAAATGTACAAGATAGAGACAAGGTCAGCAAGGAATACAAAACTGTCCAAAGGGGTAAAGGGTTGCATAATAAGGGGGTCCAAAGGGTACTGAGGAAGAGGAGGCGCTTCATCTTCACGACCACTGAACGACCACTAGGACCATGAGACTGATGCCAGGAGCAAGGAGACGGAGGAGGAGTATATGATAATGATTTCCAAGAACAAATTATAATAATAATCACCCATTCCTGGAAAGAATGGATATGTATGAGCATTTAATGTATATAAACTGTGAAGTTTTGTCCCTGATTGCACAAGTTTGGTGGAGCGATCCCCCTTGTGCCCAGCGCTGAATAAATAAATACCTGCTACTCAGAGATACAAGTCTGTGAGTAGTTCCTTTCTAGGTTTTTCTCGCCATCAAAGTCACTAAGTGTGCTGAAACATTCTGGGATTTGGTAGATTTATTTCCTTATAGGAATAACCTGTCAATTCAGGAGCTGGTTTCACTCACTCCCTTCTTTACTGTTTCTTTAATATTCTGTCTTGCACTCACTTTTCTTCTACACTATGAAAACATTTTGTTGACACAATGTGGAAAAGTCATTCAGTTTCATTTACTGTGCACTTTCTTTTTAGCTTAAAAAACTAACTACCTTTTTTTCTTTCCCACACTAAGTTGGTATTGCCTTTTTTTTATAAGCTAGTTGGGTTGACCTACCTGAAAAAAGAGTTGCTTTTTTCATCTGAGTACTCATTTCATTGACAATACCTACCCAAGTTATTTTGGTTATACCAAATGGGCATTTTATTTTATAATGCTTCATTTTATTTTCTAAGTAGGAATAATAATTA
>NW_008683388.1:0-67784 GCF_000695815.1 Acanthisitta chloris | reverse complement strand
ACCTCCCGCCCGAGGGCCGCGCCAGAGCCCGCACACCGCGGCACCCCCAGCCCAGACAGCTCCGTCCCACCTCTGTTCCCGGCCAGGGACTCCTCACAGCTGTCCCTCCTTTGGCAGGTAACAGCGATCCATCCGTTATTCTCTGAAATTATAATTTCCTAAATGACGTCTGACCTTTCAGGATGCGAGAAAAAGCAGGCACTATTCTTTTCCACCCCTCCCTCCCATCCCTGTTTAGCAGCCCTCTCCCTTTTGTTTGTTCTGTGAGAAACAGCAAGCTATTTCTAGTTGTAGGGTGGTTTATACACATTAGTAAATCTTCAGAATGAAGCTTTCCTGCGGTCTTTATCTTTGTTTCCTTAATGGCAGCCACAAATTACCACTCTCCTTTCTCACTGGAGCGCCAGGCTTCATTGCTTTTGAAATGATCGAAGTTATTCTCTTTTTAAATCCAAGGAGAAGCAACCTATTGTGTCTCCTGGACGGTTTCAGTCTTAGTCAATCTCATCTATAAATATGTAAAAGCTGCTCATTAAACACTCCAAGGATTCTCCAAGCCTCACACCATACCCTGAGGCTCCCCTTACCCACAGAAAGTAATAGGTGAATGAAGGCTTCCTTGACAGTTTCCATGAACTCACGAAAAAACAATCATACTTAGGATGGCAATTCACACGCCCACACACCTCTCATCCAGGGATGTCAGTCAACGTGTCTCTCCCAACAGTTCTCACAGACAGAGAAGACATCTCCCATCAAGGCACATGACTTCAAGACACCTTACATAAAAGGTTGTTACACATTTTGGGCACTTTCCAGTCAAGTTTCTTCAATGAACTGGACTAATACTAACTTAATTAACCTTTATAACAAGATTTGACAAAAAAACCCCATAAAATAGGAACACGTTATGAAGAGTGCAGCAGAGAAAGCACTAAGAGATATCAAAGAGTCATATACCCAAAACAACTACAGCTTTCTGAGACACAGTAAAAGCAAAGCTTCTTTGTTTCTTCTGTAAACTAAAACTTAAAAGTGAGGCATAAATACTTGGGAATGCCTGAGTTAGATCAAAAGATCTCAATGCAGCTTAGAAAACAAACAGAACAGTATCAAATTTATCTTAATGAGACCATTTCTTAGACATAAATCTCTTGAGTGTTTTGTGAAGGATCCTGGCTATTATTTCACATATAACACCCACCCGTTTACAATGAAGAATTGCCATTAAAATAGCTCTTTAAAGACACTAATCAAACCTCAACTCAAATGTCTTTCTATAGTCTTTCTAACTATTTCTATTCAACTACAGAGTCACAGTGACAGGTGACTGTGTTGGATACTAAGACCTTTACCGGGAGAGAGAAGCTAGAAAATAAAGAATCTTAAGACTCAACTTCAGCACTAAGTAAAGTACGATGAAAGAAAACTAAATATGCCAGGCCAATTCAACAGGAAGAGACCCCAAATAGCACTGTCTGGGTTTTTTCAGCAATTTAAAATAAAGTCACAAAGTTTCAGGGAGGAAAACAGCCACTGGTAAATATCTGCAAGGGTGTTTTCATACATTTATGCATGCTGATCCTAAACCAAACAGCAATGTTTTTGCTCACCTGGATACTAATCAGCATCTTACTCGTGAATGACATTTTCCCAGAGTGGCTTGAACCCATTCAGTTCTGTTCAGTCAACGCTTTGGGGAGAGACAGGTTTGGCTGGACGATGTTTGGAGAAAGGCTGCACACCAAGAAACTTGTCTGCTTTTTCCAGCTGTACCAATGTGTGCTGCCACCTTATCATACTGCAAAACCTAGAGCTCCTTCCAGAAACACTGGCAGATCTCATCGGATCATCAAGGAACACAGCACTGCTAGGAACACTGACTGCTGCTTCAAAGGAACTCTTCCATACAATTCCCCAGGTCCTCCCTGCCCTGCCCTTGCAGTATCACTTGAAGTTGCCTCACACTGAAAAATGGAGACCAAGCTGCCACAGAACAGCTGACTGAAAAACTGCTCCAGAACTTGTACACCTGATGCCCTGAGTAGAGCTGAATACTGCGGAAAATTTGGGTTAAAAATTCCTTTAGGCTTTATAATCCTTGTGAAATTTTAATCTTTCATGCTATGCAAGCATTATTTAAGACCATCCAGATCGTCAGACTTTAGCGAGGAGTAGCAAGTCTGCAGCACTGAGCAACATACTCACCCAAAATGTAACAGACTGACCGAGCACAATGAGTGCTTGTGACAGCAGCTGAAAACAGCAGGGAGGGGTGGAAATACCAGAACACAAAGAGGAAAGGAGCAGATAGACGAGTGAGGAAATACTTTCAAGCACTTAATTGTTCCAAAGCTTTTCACACACGACTCAGAGCTATAGCTTCAAGTCTTACTCCTCTCTGTATGTACACTAGGATTTGAACAACTGTTTTCCTTTGAAATTAATTGCTCAAATTCTTGCTCTTAAACTTCCCATCTTAGCATCCAAGGGTTTTCCAAGCTCCCAAATAGGTTCTTATATTCCATGTGAAATAACACTTCTTCAGTAATCAGGATTCTCTTTTGCAATTTAACAGTGGCTCTCCTTGGGAAAAGGACCTGCACAGGGCTTATCTCAGAGGAAATTTGAGGTTTCTTTGGTCACAAGGAGTCTAAGATCCTCTCACGTAATTTAGACTCCTTGCATAAGTCTTTTTATGCCACTTGTAGAAAAACTTTCCCAAAGCAAACATCAAATCCACTGGTGATAATTTAAATGTTGTAGGATCTGCATCTTAAAATGTTACTGTCACTGAAATGAAGGACAGTTCCTGTTTATCGTAGAACTGTATACAGTATGTTCTATTAATGAATAGAGTTAATACGGCAAAAAAGGAGACATTTTGCTATTTGAAATAACTTCTAAATGTTTGCATTCCTTTTCAAGAACTTTCCAAGTCATCACTACAACAAATCATAACATTTCCAGATTTGTGTCTGAAACCAGGTAGTCAACAGACAAGCACTGCCTGTGAATGCAGGTGGCTGCACAACATGCTTTGCCCACCAAGGCCCCTGTTGTTTTTGCTCCTTTCCCCTCAAAGAAGTCTGAAAGACTCGAGGTTACCTGTGATGAAGTGAATGTGTTTCCGACCTGTGATGAAGTGAATGTGCATCCAAAGCTGTGCTTACCTCACAGCTCCATCCGGGCCTGTCCCACATCCAGCCCTGTAGTGCCCTGCAGAGGAATTGGGAGCAGCAGGTCTAAAAAGCCTAGGGAATTGAGATGGTCTCAGTTTCCAAGAGGCAGGTTTGGCACCTCACACAGGCTTGGCACTCCTGGCAGCAGGTACCAAGTTCATGACTGTACCCCCAAACCTGTCCAAGGATAAGGCTATGAGTACCATGTCACAAGAGCATGGGTCAGGCCGTGTTCACACTCTCAGCATCTCCCCAGACAGCCCACAGGATGACACCATCAGTTGCTAGCAGTGCAGAGCCACTGTCAGCTCAGGAAGCCTGAAGTGGCTCCCACAGGATAGATTATTAACATGTCTTATTTTGCTTTGCTTAAAAAAAGCCTCCACCAGAGAACAGGGTGAGTGTGAGACGTGAAGGAACACACATACCTCCCAATTAATGATCAAGCTCCTTCCCTGCTACGTTTTCCCCGATGGTATAAAACATTCAACGATGAACTCATACAGTTTGAAACAGAGCGAGTGGCAGCACATAACACATATATGTACTCACAGACACCTTCCAAGATCTGCATTAGTCCCTTTGCCTTCCTGTTCTCCCCATTCCCTGACGACTGAGGAGGCATCTTTGCACTGGTCGCAGGCTGACCAACAATTGCTCGTGAGAAGGCTACACTGGTGCTGGGCAGGAGGCAGGCATTTAGTTGAACAGGTCACATACAAAACTGTACAAAAAAGTTCTCCTGAAAAGAGACACTAAAATGTCATACCTACCTGCACTCAGGCAAATAAGAACAGCTGATCAGCCAAATTACAATAACAAGGTCTTGAAAATAGCACATTAATGCTATTTTTTCATGTTAGAAGACAAATTTTATTGCAATTCAGCATATGAGCTACACCTGTAAAACTGCTTTGTATATCCAATTCACATTTAATGTCCAATGGATTGAAATGTCACAGGAAAAATAAAGGAAAACAGTACCTGGTTTTGTCATTATAATGTAAACTTTGACATGGCCTTAAAAAACCAAGCCAGTGATTTCCCCATGTAGCAAAATATATAGTTTATAAGGTATTGATGCTTTATCTTAGTTTAACAGCCAGTCTCTAGGTATAAAATAAAGAACTACAAAGATGTGAAGTACGTGTACAATATTCTCAAGTATTTTCAAGTATCCTATAGTATCTTCACTACGGACAAAATTCATTTGACAATATACAGAAAAAGTAAACTCTGAATAGTTTCACTGCAGAAATCTTAACTTATTCATGAATTCAAAACACACAAAAAGTATGGATCATCCAGCCAGTACATCTCATTTGAACAATTTGAAAAATATGTTTTATAATGGAAAAAGTTGCCAAATAGTCTTCAATTCATGAGTATGTTTTCAGCCACAGAATGTGGTTCAGGTTATGGCAGGTAAAGGCTTTTTTTTGTATAAACTTATCATCAGAGTATTTCACTACATTTAAATCAAGTCTGTATTCATTTGCATTTTCTTTTTGTATAAAGTATCATTGTATGTACTCTGACAGCATTAATCAAAGAAGCATAAATAACTGATAGGTGATAGCCTTGGGTTTTCCCCCCCCCCCTCAGATCAGGTATGAGCCTGTAAATGTCTGGCCAATTTAGCACTATATATTTACTGCAGTATGAACTGCTTATCTTTCATCATTATATTTCTCTCTAGAAAATGCATGTGTGCTGTTAAAAAAAAATTATCATCTTTTCCCAGTTAACTGTTACCAAAAGATCCACACCAAACAACTGAACAGCACAGCCACATTAACCTGCACCTACCAAACCTGTCTCCTTGGTTTAGAAAAGTACAGGGCAAAAATGTTACAACTGCATTATTCTGAACAAAGGGAGATGGATTTTATGAGCTCTAGTTTATGAGCTCTGCTGACTACACCAGTCACCTAGTTCAGCAGAATGGCACGGAAAAAGCAAATGCTGCATCTTAACCTTATTCCATGCGACTGATGCTAGGAACATTCATGAAAGAAGTAAGTTGGTTTGTGGCAAACACTAAAGAGTGGTAGGGATTATGGTTGCTACTACAGACTGGACTGTTCTTACACATGCCAGCCAAATCTCTTCCCAAAAACCTACCACAAACTACCACATAGCAATGTGTGTTTAATACCTCAGACTTCCTTGGTTGCCTCTGGATCCAACAAAACCAGCTTTTATTCTGCTGCATTTCAGAACCTTCTACTGGGCCTTCAGGGGAGCAAATCCTTTCAGACTTAGAAGTCCATAGCAAAAAGTGCTTTGAATCCTAACAGGATTAAGCATAGGTCCCCTGTGAGAGAAGGAGAAGGGTCTATCTCAAAGTGGTTTTTCCTGTGAAAATAAAAGTAACTGAGGAGCTGGGAAGATGACCTCTGTGTCTTCCTTTTGCACCTGGACAGCCAGCACACAGGGTGCTGCCACTGATGGACAGCTTCATCCTCATGAGCTAGCCAAGGAACCACCACCTGGGAACCAGCAAACCCCAGCCTCTGTCCATCCCAGGCATAGCTGTCATGAGGCCAAAGGACCCACACCAAAACAGCCATTAAACCACAAGTACCATGTCACACTGCACGAACTTGTGTAAAGAGGAAAAAAAAAAGAACCTTAATTCAGGGTAATTACCTCATGCGAGAGAAAATTAATCCATACTTAATACTATGAGATATATGGTTTTAACAGGGTCAACTAATCTAATAAGGTCAAAATATTGAACCCTCCTTTTACAGGCCTAGTAAAGTCATCTTAGAGATAGCTGAAAGCACTGTAAAATGGAGTGTTTTGCTATGATTAATACATAAACAAGCAATTTGGGGCAAGTGTATAAAGGCTATCCCAACATATTAAGCTGAATACATGAAATTCTTAGAATGAAGTAATGAACTACAACTGTTTTATTTTTCCCCTTCCAGAGCTGGGGAAAAACAACCCCGAACAAACAACAAACCCAAACCTGCACACAACAAAATACTTCCATGAAATGCTCCTGTAAGCTCCATGCTGTGAAAGAATTCACATCCACCCAGCATGAGGACGGGCTTGGACATTGTTCTCACATCCTCCTGATGCTACTGTGACATCAAAGAACAATCTTGCTCTGGTAAGTAGTGACAACGAAACTTCTCCATTTAATAATGAAATAAATAGGACAAAAGTAAAAATAGTCAAAAATTTAATACATGTGCTACACTCATAAATTAGGGAAATAAAACTATCACAAGAAGTGACTAAGCTGCAGGTAAAGAAAAAGTGCTACAATATTGTATGAACCAAAAACTTGGACTCTGCTTCTCAAAAGAGAGACAATACTGAGATAAGTTTATACAGCGGAGACCTCTTAAATACACAGCCCTGAACATCTGTACAGTAATTTGTGATGGTGATAAATCAGCCTGTTGTTAGGTCACATATTCATTTCAAAGAGATTTTTATCAGAGGATTCAAATGAACAGAGATACCTTTAGGCATTTGCCAAGTTCCAGATCTCCAATAAATTAAGCTTTCAAAATGTTTATGTGTTATACTAGAAATGGACTACAGCTTTCTCTGCTAAAAACAAAAGCATCCCAAATGAAACAGACTGTGAAAACAGGATCCAAGACATATGTATTCAAAAGGAAAAGAAAATAACCTTAATACTCACTGTCTTCTCAGAAACATTAAGAAATCCTTATATTTGTTAGTAAGGTATACCATTATTATTTCAAGGGGGCATAAACATCTTGATCTAGTCATCTGGCACTTGGGGAACCCATGTCCCTCTTGGTTAGCAGTCAAAAGAATTACCAGCAGCAACCATATATTAAACTTCAAAAGGCTGGTTCAAGTGGAAATATATCTGTGTTATGAACCATTATTCCAGGTTTTTCATTTAAGTGGGCTGCACTGTAAATTCTGAGTTGCAACATAATATAGCCAGTTGTATAATAGAAGATTTGTTTTTTAAAGACACAAAACACAACAATAGGTTAAATAAATAAAAGAGAAATCAGTTAAAAAACAGGCTTAATTTCTCCCTCTGTGCAATTACGTACCAATATGAAAAATATGACTATGCTCTCTGGACATTTCACGATTCAGTCTCCTGGATTTCACTGAAAGTAATACTGACAACAAAAATAAAGGGAAAAAAAATTGTTTACAAATCAGTGCTTGGAGCTATTAAAAAAAAAAAAAAGCACACATCAGATTTGTAGCTCCCTTGCAGCAGAACATGACCAAATACATTAAAAATCAAACATTGGTAATAATGTTAATATATAAAATATTAGTTTAAAAACTATAGAATGACCTTCTCAGCAGAAATGGAGTGTATACATTGGGGTCTATGACATACAGCATATCTGAAAGCAAGTTCACAGAATGCTGAAAGGCTCACTGCACATTTTCTATGGCAAGGAAATACTGCAGCTTTAAAATAAGCTGCACAATACTCATCTCTATCTCTTTCACATGAAAGTGTGTAAAAAGCAAATCAGCAAATAAACTCTAAAATAGATTTATACCAAAATCCTCTTTTTTACATTGAGTTTACAGCTTCTATCCATTTGCCTGTACTACTTTTGGAGTTTCCTTCAAGAAAAGTCAAAGTTGCATTTTTGGGCCATGAACAAGTTCACGATACAACGTACTGGCAAGACAGAACTTTTGCATACTAATGAGATTCACTGCTTGTTGCTTTTTTGTTTTTTTGTAAAGTTAGTTTTTCCTGGGGGACAAGAGGTCAGATGTCAATTCCTTTGACAAGAGATGCCTCCAGCGTGATGTTGAACTCCTGCAAGGTCTGCAGCACTCGAATCAAAGAATTCACCAGCGTATGATCCTTGATGAGTGCTATGTCTTCATACATCTGTGCTGTAATGGGGCAGTCTGCAAGCAGGGCGATCCAGTGATGCAAAAGGTGGTCTCTGACAAGGTAGCAATTTGCAGTTTGGAAATAAAAATAAAGCCAAGTTAATCCAGCATCTGCACAGGCATGATTTTTATTCTTTGCTTTCTAATCAGACCTACCACCTCCTCCACTCAGTTTTGTAAGACAAGGGAAGGGGGAGTAACTGTCTGTGGAACTTGTTTAAGTAGGGAGCATCCACGACAGACATGTTTCTAGGCTTTCCACCCCTCACATCAAAAGATACAGTTCCCAAGAGAACTAGAAGTCCCAAGCAGACCCAAAGTCACTAGCCCGCTCCATTGCCTTTGTGTCAAGAGGCTTTTAGATGGTCCCAGTTTCTCTCCCACCCATCTCCTACAATGAGTAGATGGAAGGTGGGGAATTCACCCAACCATTAACTGGAGAGGCCTCACTGATGGGTGGTTTTCTGACTCAGTGTTCTGATTACACTAGCTGTACACAGGAGGGAGACTGTTCACACCAGCCTACTATCTTTCTCTCTTGATTCAGCTGCTCAGCTCTTTGGGTATGCAGTTCTGTACCTCAGATTTCCCACACTTCACATACCTAAGAACTCAGGGCGTGATTCACTTGATCCTTCCCTAGTTACAGCAAAGACTGTTAGAAGGAATAGTCAAACTGCACAACCCAGCAGTTACATGCCTTTGTCTTACTAATATGCAACATCCTTTTCGTTCTGTTAAAATATCAATAATAATAATACCAACAACAATAATTAAGAAGATTCCTCATACCTGGCTCCAAGACACACCAGCATCTGAAACTTGCCATCTTTCCCAATGTTTCTAGGGGTGTTGTTGATAGCAGTGATAAAGCAACAGAAATTCCTGGCCCTTGTCTGCCAGTTCTCTTCTGGGACCATCTCATTCTGCTCAAGGGTCTCATAGTATGTTTGTGCTTTTTCTTAAAAGAATGGTGGGAGTAAATGAAGTGTTATCAGTGCATATAGGAGAAAGTTAAAGTTGAAAGCCCTAGATTCATAGCTCATCCATGAATTTCCTGAATAATGACATTTAGGCATTGCTTTTTTCTGTTTGATTCTGTCTTGTGTTCCCCCTGTGCAAAACTGGGATTCCACTTCCTTCCCTCTAAGTGGTGCTAAAGAGGTACATGTATCTCCTGAATTCTGAGTGCTTCAGCAAAACGATCGTATAAGGAGCACAGTGATGCCAAAGCACCTACTCAAAACACAGAAGCACTATTAGAAAGAATTCCTTTTAGAAAAGATGTTTGTGATGTCAGTTGATTTTTCAGCTCTATGTCAAAGGACCTAGACCACTCTGAAAAATGTATGCTCATAACCCCTTTATTACAATGTCCAGGAAGTATCAACAGCACTCGATCCATCTGTTGTGCTCTGTAAGGCAACTCAGCCTCTTAGAAGTGTGATTTATTGTTTTCACTATGCTCAATTATGAACAAGGTTACCATACATCAATTCACCAACTTATATAAATAACTCTTCCTCACTAAGAAAGTTTGGTTTACACTATTAGTGCTAGAAGGACAAAGTCCAGTTACTACATTAAGTACAGAGCCAGCTTTGGCAGAAGACAAGAGGCTTTTTTCCCCTCAACAGCATGAGAAGGTAAGAGCTCTTCTAGCAATTCAGCTGCTGAGATGCCTCCAAGTATGCTGTTCACACCAGCTGACACACAGCAGCAATGATAAGGAAAACAGATGGATGCATTTCAAAGATACAAGCAGGCTCTGGTATGTCTTCCTCCCACTTACCTAAAAAATCCCAAATAAAGACGTTTTTGAAGAGTCTTGGTGACTTAAATCCATGCTGAAACACTTGTTCCAAAGCTGAAACAAGTCCATTTTCTCCACACAGCAGCAGCGTCAGACTGCCTCTCTGCCAGGCACACACAGAAAGCACACACACTTATTACCTCAGTTTGGAAGTCTAGAACACAAGTGTCTCATGCAGTCTATCAAGCTTATAAATAAACAGATGCCTAAAGGTACAGTCTGCTGTCAAACAGTGATCCCAGACAGGACTATCCAGTTCTCACAAGTCCCGAACATTCAAAAACGTACTGAGCTCCCTAAGAATGAGGCTGAAGAAAGCAGTTGTCAGGGCCTCGTTATCATCAAATGAGGCCTCAAAAAGGCCAAGACAATGAGCAGGGTTTACCTATAATAATGGCCACTGTACAGAAAATCAATAAAACATTTTCCTCTTTCTTAAGCAATAAAGATCACAGATCCACCATAGCAGGTGCCTCTGATTGTTTGCTAGGAAGAAAACAAAAATTCTTCTTTAGAACATGATAGCAAATTCTATTATGCATAACCACTTGAGATTATTGTGTCAATGTGATCACTGACCAGAATTATACTGTATGCGAATCTGTTATGCCATGCTGAACTTAGAAGATATGTGCAGTAGGAATGGGAGGACCTATCTGTAAGAAATGAATGACTTTCAAGAGCCATCCACACGGAGCCACCACTGCTCTGCACCACTGCGGCTCACCATGGCTGGACTGTGCTTGTTTGACAAAGGCAATGCTGCTTAGGTTTGCTTAAGAAAGTCACTGCTGTATCAGCTGATTCCATGTGTAATGCAGAAGTGTACCAGAGTCTTTCAGAGCACTCTGCTTCACTTGCATGGGGATGGGGGTGTTTACAGGGAGGTCTTCTATGCTGCTTTTCTTTTTTTTCTAAAGTGGTCCACAGCTTTTCATGTTTTAAGTAGCAAAGAATGCAAAACAGACATTAAAAACCCACTCAGAACTCAGCACAGATGTAAACCGTCAGTTAATTCAGAACAAACTGAACAGAAGGCATTATTCTTGACATTGGCACAGGTAGAATCCTTGGCAGAATTTGACTAAAAACACCATTTCCAATACCAGACTGTTAGCACTTAATTTAATAGAATGCTTCAGTTAGCAGCAAAACAGAGGTATTTGATGCCATGCTATCTCATCACTGTAGTATCAGTATCTAATTTTTGCTCTGCTGAATGAATTTTCAAGCACATGGCTGTTCATTCAGTTTAGGCATTTCTGCTACGTATTCTCCAGTGCTTACTAATAAGAGTTTTAAGACAGGAGGGCCATTACACAGCAAACAACTCCTCACCTCCTTCTCTGGCTTGTGGAAATGCTTGACAATACCATTAACAGCTTCACCAATAGCTTCTTGTATCTGACCAGTATTTAACTCTGCAAGACACAAAAATATATCCAGTCACTTTGTTACAGCTTCAGAAATTGTAAACGTGCATGAGGGACAATGCATACCACAACGTATAGGAGAGCCAGTATAACTCATACTGCTAGTGAAAGAGTCCTGGACTGTGGGTAGTGGAAATCCAACTCTACTTTTATTTACTGTTGAGGAGGCAGAAACGGAGACGGTTTGGGTTTATACTGAAGTTAACACTGTGGCTCTTTAACACAACGACAAGCGGAAAGCCTATGAAGGTAAACCACTAGGCAGCTTTTCCATCCCTGACGGACAGACAGAGACAGGGCAGTGAATTTCTACCTTCCTCCATAGCATTCATTCCACAGATGAAGGACAAAAATACAGAAAACACCAGCAGGGCAGCTAAGCACTAGACCAGGAGGCCAGAGACACCTTCCTTCCATCCTTGAAGACTTTCAAAACTTGAGCAGATAGAATAGGTTGCTCAGGATTGTAATTTGGAAGTTAGTTGGACTTTGAGCAGGGTGTTGAGCTAAGAGAGTTTCACAGGTCCTCTCCAAGCTGCAGTTCTAAAAGACAAGAAAACCTACAGTTCTATTTGCAAGTAGCTGCTCTCAGGCAATGATGCAGAAGAGTACAAGACAAGACAATCCCCACCACTCACTTGGCTTATTGCTTGGTGATATAGTGACAAATCTTCTGATCATGCTTGGGGACTGCTGCAGCGGAGGGGTTCGGCTCTGCCGCTCGTCAGCCTCGGTGTGGGAAGTCAGCAACTCTCCCACCAGAATCCTCTCTAAACTGCCGTCATCCATTCCCTTCCCAAGCCACCTTCCACAGGGAAACCTAAGAGCATCAAGGAGACATGTGGATCAACCCAGATTCAATTCCATGCCAAAGATTTTCCAATTGAAGTTGCCTACAACACAAATCCCTCTAGTATAATTATTAGAAATACTTCATTCTTCTAGCAATAAATAAAGTATTTGGTTCGGCTTTTGCCAGCAGAGGCAGCAAAACAGCTTTTCAGTTCCAAATTTGTGCTAAATGTTGCACTAGATGATCTGCAAAGCAAACGGGCAGGTTTTGCTTGACTCCTACATGTAACACATTACTTGAGGGCTGCAGAGGAAAGAGATGTAGAAGGGAAGACCCACTACATCCCTTAGATTGGTGATGAAATCCACCTATGCTTTCATTGAATACACTACACAGGAGGTCAACCACAAAAAAAAACCATAAACATAACCCAAACATATACTTAAATGCCGAAACACCAATAGTTCTATTGAACTAGGATATTAAATCAGACACTACAAAACACACCTGGCTCAGTTGCTCATTATCACTTTCTCTGAACCAATGTTGATGTCAGTTTAATCAGCTTAATTGGAAAACTGAACAGCATCCAAAACCAGAATCTTCCCTTTTCACTTAATTCCAAATGAACGGGCATGGAGAGCTGAGTGGCCTTCCCTGCCAATTTGTCATCAACATGTGCCTTACAGTTTCTCTAAACAAAGGACAGGGCATCAAACTAGGCTGTACCTAACACGGATACATTTAATTCTCACTGTAAATCTCATTCCTTTACTTACACTATGCAAACATATGTTTCTACGCTCGTAAGCTCTTATGTTCCAGCTGGTGTCCAAAGGTGTGTCTGTAACACCTAGAGCACTAAGTCCTAACATCAAATACCACCTACATCTGGTAAGCAGCAAGCTCTGATTTGCTATTTCTTTCTTGGGCTCAAGGCAGATTATTTTTAAGATGCACAATAGTCAACTCATCTTCTCCATCAACAGTGTCAGGCTAGACATGAGCATCTGCAAACTGAAAACCCTGTTTAATTTTGTAAGAACCATGACTTGTTTAATGCCAGAAGCCAAACGACCTTCTAAGCTACCAGAGAGCAGCAACTGTAGAGTCCCAGGAGATCAGACCTTTCTAATCAAACAAGCTCTACTGTGCCAGCTCCCTGCAGAAATTCTACTTACCCAACATGAAATGTCAGAGTGATACTTACTTGTAAGTATGCCCTGTGATTTCATTTCTGACCATAACATATTCCACGAGCCACTTGGCATACAGCCCTGAATTATCATGTCCTATTTGCACCGTGGTCAGTTTTCCCAGGTTCTGGCACTGCAAATTAAACAAAGAGTTTGTCAGAGTAAACTGAAAGCAGCACACTGGAGGAGTGAACTATTAGAGAAGGTGTTCAGACAGAAATGTGGTTCCTGGCTTCTGACTGCATGACTGATTCTGGGCTTTTAGTAGTAGGCTGCTTTACTTGGTTTTGTTTGCTTGCTTTGTTTTGTTAAATACTATTTTAACCAGCACAGAGAAGATCAGCTGAACTTGATTTTTTCTATTAAATTATACCCAGTGCACACGCACAAAAACCAGAGCAGAATCACTGCTCTCTTTCCAATGGAAGAGGATAGGACACCTCCCACCATCACAGCAGTCATAACATAAAGACAGCCTTGTCCATCCTTGCACTAAGGACCTGTCAGTCATTTTTGCCTGCGTGTTACTAAACATAGGATAAATTTACTCTGTGCAGGCACAGAAGTTTCTGTCACTAACCACACAGACTGAAGATATGGAATGCATGACAAGGTGCTACACCTAGGGGAAAAGTTAAAATTGAACAAACAAAACATCCAAATCATTTTTTGTATCAAGTAATACAAACCTCAAAAGTCATTTCTAATATATTCCTGGGAATCTGCAGGACTCCTGTCTCACCCAGTTCCCCTGAGATACAGATCCAAGGATTGGCTGTGAACATTGAGCCACCAAGTTTCTTGCTAGGAACAATCAATATATGGTATGGTATCACTGCAAACACAAGAAGATACAACACTTCAAAAACAAAGAAGGATAATTATCTAACCTCTTTTAGTGAAGAGAAGGGCAAAAGTCAAGTCATAAAACAATATTGCAGTACCATGAAATGTTAAACCAACATCAGAGCTGCTATTTAATCAGGCTAACATATGCACACTAAGCACTGATTGACAATGGAGAAGTATACACATATACAGCAGTCACTAAAAAGCAGAGTTGACAGCAAAAGACTGTCAAGTGAAAAACGAAATATGGATGGAATACGCCTTCATAAGGGTATAATCATTTTTCATTTACCAGCCTCAAAACATGTCACGCAGACGGTTACTCGTCCTCGGCTTCGAGACAAGGCACTATTCCTTTATCCAGGACTGCCCCATAGCTCAGCACACCACGCGGTGCTCACCTAACTGCCTGGGGGTCTGCACACAGACACTGCACAGCTGCCCCCAGCTCCCACTCACCCTCTGACTGAGGCCTTTGGCTGCAGGCCTTGCTTGCAGCAGCATCCACCACTGTGGCTGACCAAATTCAGCAAAAATACAATATAATGCTGCAAGTTTCTCTGTACCGTGTCGCTCTTCATTATGCTAACTTTAAGACTGCTTGGTTTTTAAAGAGAACAAACCACTTTTTCCCTTTTAAATAGCACCACACATGTACTCCAAGGGTTTCTGGTCCCCTCTTTTACCTGTGACTAATTCAATAAGTATCACCTGAGCTGCAGCCCCATCTCTGGTTCTGGATGTATGTGCTCCTGAAGAAATGACTGTGCTCTTGCACTGCCTAACATCTCCTGCACAGCCTGTTAACCAAACTTTTATAAGAAAACCCAGTTCTCTGAATGCTCACTGTGTTTCTTGGCCGTCTGCCCTTCTTCAGTAGTGCATAAAGGGATTACAGTCAGGGCTTTTCAGCTGAGGCATTTAATACATTCCTCCCTCAATGTCATCTCAGCTGTCAGTGCCCTCAAGAAAGCATTTGGTAGTTAGATTTTCTTAAAAGCTCGATGCTCATAGCATTTAAGAATGAATTAAAATGTTTCCATTTTTATTTTCTGTGCTGATAGTCTTCAAGTAAGTGACAATTTAACTGCATACAACAGACCAGATTTTACATTACGCAGAACATGCCCACAAGTCCAAAAGCTATTTTGCTTAGACTTGTGTTTGTTTTCATACACACAAATATGGATCACAACATACCACCACGGGTAGCTCCTACTCTGGGGCCATGGGGGCCCTTTGCACACACCCTCACCCCCAATTTTATTAGCCTTGCTGAAGTCTTTCTCTATTTTTCCTTGCCAGTGACGTCCTGTGACAGGAGGCACACAAATCACTGAAAACTCTGTAACACATTTAAGTGCCAACAACAGCTTAAAAGTTTATCCAGGGCATCTTTTTGAAAAACAGAAGAACAAAAAAATGGAGGAATTCAACGTGTTGAGGAGTTCTGATGTAGCCCTCAACGGGCATTCCATCGTTATCCCAAACTCAGAGACAGGCATGCAGCAAAGCAGGTCGAGCATGAAACAGGAAAAGTTTGTTTTAGTTCCTAGCAAGTGTTAAAATTCTTACCTTGATAATGAACAATCTATACTGTTCTTGCTTAGCATCATGCAAACATGTCCATCACAAAATTTTCTCTTGAAAACTCTCCCCCAATTAAAAGGATTAAAGCTGCATATTTTACCAAGTGAGAAATAAAAGCCTTTAGTGACAGAGACAGACACTCCTGCCCATCAGAGAGGATCACGGAAACAGCGATACAGCATACACAGACGGATCCCAGGAAAAAAAGCAGAACAATTACATTAAGGCATGTTGCTCAGAGCTGTTTAGAATTTGGATAAGGACTCAACCAAATCTGGAAACCAGAGTTCCAGGGAAATACTTACAGATTGTTGTGAAAACATTGGTAAAGCAAAAGTAATCAACAGCATTGAATGACAGGAGATGATATAAGAATTGTTCTTTCTCATCATCACAGCGGAGGAATGCATAACGCTTGTAGAGTTTTCTGACAAAGCAAAACACATAATCTGTCATAGTAACAAGATGCTTTCAGTGAAATGCTTTCTATTGTGCATATTTATTAGGTATACCATGAATAATGGGCAGGCAGTTACAAATGAGAAGTGATACCGGTAGAGTCAAGAGTATTTAACATGCCAAGATATGCTGAATCTCTGCAAGACTGAAGTCTCCCAATTCACCTGTCCAATTCACATTATCTCCCACCCCTCGAAAGCAACTTTTGGTCTAAGGTTTTGGTCTTCTCCCACTCAAAAAACACCCCAAGATGAAAAAAGGAAATTTGTACTTTCTCTAAAAAAAAAAATCTTAGTTCTTTTAGCCATGTAAAATGACAGAACGGAAGTGAAGAGAGTCCTCCTAAGTTACTTCTGAGCAGAGGGCGCCACGGAAGAGGTCCCTAGCACACAAGACAGCTAGAAGACTCTTTTCACAGGACACACTGAGGCAAATTCTGGGGCTAGCTGCCTGTATGAGGTTATAGATGATAACCCAGGGCCTATAACAACCCACACATTAAGCTAGGGAATAGCTTCAGTGATGACAGTACACAGCTTCTAGCATAACCAAAATGAGAGACATGCAAAGGTGGCCTAAAGTCCTACTGTTCCCTTTCACCAAGATGCAAACTCTTTGCTAGGACTCCAATGTCACACTGAACTGCAACTTGTTTTAAGTGGAAATATCAGAAGACTGTAGCACAATGGCCTTCTCTAGTGGAGACACTAATGCCTATGCAGAAGATTGCACTGCAAACAGAAACAATCTTATATACTTCTTGACATCACTCAAACACATTAAAGAAATTAACACTGCAAGATTTGCAACTGAGAAACCTTGAAAAGAATACACAACCTCAACCTTTTCATGTGCAAATTTTGACTGAAAATATTACTGAAGTTACTCACTCATATACAGCAATCGCCAATCTTTTTGTTAATTATGCAACCAATAAATAATACCAGTGTTGGTAAGTAATCATAAAAGAAGAGCATGCCAAGATGTATCAAGATCCAACTGATGCTAGAAGAACATTCAAACCATCACGAACGCAGGAATTAGGTATTAGAAATGCTGCCACAGCCATGGATAGGTTGCTCCTGCCAGGAGAGCATCCTGACAGCTCCCCTCCATTTCAGAGATCAATTTACAAAAAGGTCAGCAAGAGACTCACAAGACAAACTTGCAAAACAAATCCTTGATGACCAACATACAGGCATACTCCCACTTACATAACAAACCTAACACTAGACACTGACAGGAAACTCTCAATGGAAACAGATACTGAGCCTTAAATCAACTTAACCTGCCTGCAGCCACAGGAGAGGCAACCCCACAGAGGTCTCACAGGTGCCCAAGTCTTAACAGAACAACCTGAGCCACAGGTTTGACAGCCTGTCCAGGTATGTGCTGTCCTGTCTTTTCAAAGGGTAAGGTGTCTCAGTTTCCTTATGCACGTAAAGGTGTCAGGGCAGTGAAGCTGTGTGATTTCCTCCTGTTCCCTAACTCTAGTCCCTTTGCAGACTAGCAAGAAACCAAACACATTACAGTTTTCTTGTATTTTTTTAGCAAATGCCAAGTAAAGAGAATGGGTTAATTACAGCATCTAACAGTTGCTTCAGAAAAGAACACCACAGACTCTGTAAACTTGCACAAATACTTTTAGTACCTCACTGAACTTGGCACTGCTTCCTCTAAAAACAAGTGGAGCACGCTTCAAAACCACACTGCCTACAACAGCTAAGTTGGGGATCTATGCAGCACAAAGCACATAAGATTACGAAGAATTTATGTCATTCCTGTGCAAGTTGTTCCTTTGTTTTCACTTTCATTTTAAACGTATTTTGTTGCTGACTCACTCTGTTCCAAAGAATCAGAATCTGCCTCCTAGATGAGCAGTATTAACAGAGATGGCCAGTGTTAAGACAGTTGGGTTTTTTTCCTTCTCTTTTTGGTGGGGCATGGAACGAGGTGGTGTGTGAAAAGTCCTCTGCCAGCACTGGTTCTGCATGGGACAAGCATTGCTAAATTTAACCTGATCTGAACTGTTGACTTTACTGAAGAGGCTTAACCTTAATTTAGAGATAGAGGTAGATTTATTCGCTGCCCTCACTTTGTCCTTCAGCTTTTCCTTGCTCATTGCTGAAAGGCCACAGCTTCATCAGGAAGTCCAACAAGGCAAATCTCAAATAATTAGCAGCTGGGGCTCAGGGGGATTAGGAGAGGGAAGAAATTCCTTGGAAGGTGGTGAGTGGAAGGAGAGGAAAGGAAGAGCAGAGAGCTGTCTCCTGTAAGAAGTCTTCAATTAAAGCTAATTACAATTACTACGGCTTTTAACTTCCACTCAGTGAACAGTATAGCTAACCTTACCAGCAAGACTTCTTTTTGGCACAGGTTACACTAAATAAACCTCAAACTGTTACTCCTAACACCGTTAGTATTACATGCGGCCTGTACTGTAATTCATACAACTATTAACGAAATGATTTATGTTCACAAAGGTAACACAATGTACATGTGCTCTGGACATCACCAAGTACATAGGTCCTTGTGCTGAGCATTTCTCCTTCTGCTCTTCAAGATGCATTCTATAAACAGAGCACTTTGGACAGAGTTTAAGCCTGCAGTATTTAGAACTGTCTACTGGTTCAAGTCTTACGTTTTCACTCACATTCTTCTCCTCCTCATACATCATATACTTGTCTCCTTTTCTTCCTACAGTATTCTTTAAAGAGTGTTTTGGAACTCAGTGGTTGGGTCTTTCCATAATTCTTCTATTACTTCATACAGAAAGAATTAAAAGTCATATTTTGCAATGCTTAGGAGAAATGATAAAAACAAAAATTGGGTCATAATAGCAGGTATTTGACTACTATGACAGCCATTCACTGTATGTTCTTAGGAAGGCTATTCTACTCTGTAGGAGGGGACAAATAAAGCTAAGGCACTGTCACTTTGATCTAGAGATGCAGATGATCATGCTGTGAAAGATTCAGATGGAGGATTTCAAGAAAATAAACAGATCTCGTGAGCTTATGGCCTCAAAATGAGATGCAACAGCCTTCCTAGTCGCCACCAACGTACTGCACATGCACTCTTCATTTGCTTTGTTAAAATCAACTTCTGCTGTGGTTTATCTACACCATTTTACATGGCACTGAAAGGAGTTAAAAGGATGCCTCAGATTTGGAGACAGAAGATCCACAGAAGCACATCTGGATGTGCTTTTACACTCTTCACATCATGACATAACTGCAAACAGGACCTAAGCTGCACTTTGACATGCAATGCAAAAACATGCCAACAAGCCAAGGACAACAAACTATCCCCCAGTTCCAGAAAGGGGGCCAAGATAAAAAGCTTGACTCAGCAAAGTAGTAATGCTTGGACATAGGCCCCATTTCATGAAATAAATCCTTAGCAACTTTTGAAGATTTCATCTCAAAGTCACAGTCTACACTGACAGAACTGATTCTGTATGTGAGGAACCCCAGCACAGAATCCTGACTCCAAACAGCTCATACACTGGTACAGAGACACACCTGGGAGGTAGTTTATTTTGTGCCTTCTACATACTGCTAAGCAGATGACAAAATAGTCACATCTGGGTTTTTGAAGTCAAACAACTAAATAGATTTTAATTTTTTTAAAAGCTTTGCCCATGATAAACCATCTTACTTTGTGAGTTCATGATCAGAAAGCAGCTGCTTCAGATGTCTAGAGAGCAACTTCTTTTCCATAGAGAGACGAACCCAGGCTCTGGCCTTGCCAACATCCGTTTTGATCTCACTAATGTTCTGGATATGCCTGGGGAAAAAGAAAAAAAGATAACTTGCCTGGTATTGTCAAAGTGTGACAGCTCTTTTGAACCAAGCTAGGATGCAGAAGTTTTGCAAAGAACACAAAATATCGGGTAAATTATTGGAAAAGGGACAAAAACACCTTAATATTCAGCACTACTGAAAATCCCTGCATATCTAGCTCAAAAAGAGTAAAAGCCTGAAAAGGAATATCTGCAATGCAGTGCCCTATTTACAAAATTCTAAACCAGGCCCATTGTCTCACATGATTTAAGAATCATTCTGGACCTTATCAGTGCAGTATTTATGGCTGAGCATGTTGGAAAATTAAATACTGCATTAGCATGCTTAGTAGTATCTTTTCTTGCATACAAGACACAAACAGTATGTTTTAAAAGGACAACCAAATCCTCAATTCTCTCCTCCCTACTGAAAACAATTAGATGTTGGTAATGAAATAGAAGGAAAGAAAAATCTTCTCAAGGTTATTTAGAAGTTCTGCACATTGGTTGTTTGATACACTGAAAAGAAGGCATTGGGCAGAAGTTATATTCACACTACAGTACTCACTGTTAGATAAACCCATTCTTTAGATTAATCAAGTTCTTTAAACTGTTTTCTTCACCGAGAAACAAGAATGGGCTCAGAACTATGCAACCAACTTGGAAATGACTGGGAAAATGCATATGCTACACTCACACCTCTGTGAAAATAAACCAGTACAGAATACTTTAACAATATGAAAAATATGTCATGGTATTTCCATAAGCTGGTAGCTGTGACAATATAAAATCTCCTCAGTATGAAACATGCTTCTGTAAAGGTCAATGAAGAAGTTGTACTAGCTAGTTTAAAATAGTTCAACAGGTTCCTTTCCCCACATCCCACTCCTGCTGCACAAACACAGGCTTTTCTGTATGGTGCATCGTATGCACAGAAACAAGTATGCAAACCTCATTAGGCTTCTGTGTTGGTTTTAATAGTTCAAACTCACCTCATATCCTGGATGAGAGAGATTCTAAGAGGTGACATGGCTGGACTGGTATCAGACTTTCGCCTTTCTGAATCAAGTAGTATTCCTAAATACAGGAGAACAGAATTTCTTGTTAGCAGAAATCCATCTAAAGAGATTAAAATTAATATAAAAAAGTGAATTAACTCTTGTATTATTAGTGACTCTGTGAAGATACTGTGGGACACTTCCACTCCAAATGACATGAAAATCTAAGATGCCACACAGCTGGTTATGCAGATCAGCATAACCATAACTGAGCAAAAACACATTAATGAGCTTAGATTCAGCTGAAATTGTTATGACATCAAAGGGCTTAAGACATAGAATAATCAAGTTTTATTTTCTAAAGACCACACTATTTTCTTTCTGTGTAGTAAAACTGACTGGCACAGCTGACACCAGAAAACAGTGTTTAACCTGTTTTACTCAGTACATCACACATCACATGCTTACTGACAATTACTCTGCACACCCATGTAAACATCACTACTTTTAAAACAGCACATTAGGAGGTCTTCAAGCAGGATTCTTGCTCTTTCAAATCCCTCTCTCAAATCAAGTTGCATATTAAATACAGTCCCTGCCCTGAATCCCAAGTTAGAAAGCATAAAACTGTAACTTCATTCTGATGTGGAAACCACTACAAACCAAGCAACAATCAGGGGACTTTAATACCTTCCAAATCTTTGATTTGGATTGCCTATAGGACCTTGTGCATGTTAGTAATGCTCAGCTCTCTGCCTACAGTAACTTTAAATAAACAACACAAGGCACCCACTGCCTCCCCCAAACCCACTGTTCTCTCCAAATTCATATCCTATGCCCCCACCTGACACCAGAAGTCGTGTTTAAAAATTACACTAATAACCCTAGAAACAGATTATCAGTGGATCTTATGTGCAATATTACTTCTACTGCAACACTTAGGTTACAGAAAGTAAAGCATTTTTCTTCACTTTTTTTTTGTTCAAATGTCTTTTTCCTTTAAACAATAAGCCTACTGGTTCAGTTATTTTTCAAGCAAGAATGCAAAACTTCAGTATGTACAGCACAATTGTATGTGTCTATACCTGTTTTCTACACCCATCCATAACAGCATTTACTTTGCCAGCCACAGAGTGACTGTGTGTCACATGGAGGGTGGTGTATCCAACCAATCCATTTTAAAGCCTATCTTTGAAGCACCAGCTATTTCTGGTCTCTCATTACTGTGGTAGTCAGATACCAGACCCAAACAAGTGGGCTCAGTACAAATCAGTTTATTTTTCATAAACTACACTGAGATAACACACCAGGCCCCTATTAATCCTGCAGTGGACATAATACTTGATTCAGTTATACTGAGTGAAGGGCATTTCCAAGGAAAAAAAACTCTGCATGGTGTAAATCTGCAGGCAGCTCTTACTCACAGCTTTTTATCATCTTCTTTCAGCAGAAGTCAATCTTACCTGAGGCACTGAAGCTGCCTGATGTAGTTTTCCTCTTTCTGTTCTCTAGGTAATGTAACAGATGAGACCACAAAGCTGACTTTCCCTAAAATGAAAAAAATGTTAAAGAAATCACTGTCAGTTAAATTTTTAAAAAAAAGTTCAAATCATCACTGAAAGAATCAGACATGACAAAAACTTGATTTAAATATGTTTCTTCCTATAAACTCATTGGTAAAAAGCAACAATGAGACACAAGTTGGAGATGCTTGGGAGCTGCAAAGAGGTTGAGAAAGTAAAGCAAGAATCAGAATAGTCTGGGATCTAATGATTCTGGTAGCAGGAAAATGTCTGTTGAACTTCTTTCCTCATAGTTTGTTAATACAACGAGAAAACATTCAAAGGCTTGTAAAGCACTATGTACAAGCAGAGTTTTAAATCTGAGGCTATAACCTGTGCTATGTGTCTTTCCCTCCCTGCCCCTCCAGCAGTGGAATGGCAGGAGACACAGAGCCAGCCTGAGCAAACCATCCTGTACCCAGGCCAAGGTGTGTGCACCTGTCCCCTGCAGGGTAAAACAGGGCTGCAATTTTTACAACCTCAAAAGATCCCTCTGTGCTGGTTTTAGCCAGGATGGAGTAAATTTTCTCAGTAGCTAGTGTAGTGCAGTGTTTGGATTAAGAGTGATAATACTGTTGATAATACACTGATGTTTTGGTTTCTGCTATGTTGTGTGTATCCTAAATCAAGGACATTTTCTTTCTTGCATCTCATGCTCTGCCACTGAGAAGGTACACAAGAAACTGGGAGGGAGCATAGCCGGGAAGGTGACCTGAACCAGCCAAAGGGATATTCCACCCCATGGCACATCATGCCCAGCCTATAGCCAGGAAGGGCTGATCCAGGGGGAGGGACAGGGCTGTGCCTGTCCGCGGGTGTGAGCAATTGGATTGTGCATCACTGATTTTGTTCTTTTTATTGTCCATTAGCATTTTAGCTCATTCCGCTCTTTATTACTATTAAACTGCTCTTATCTCAACCTACACATTTTACTTTATTTTACTCCTCCCCCTTCCTCTGGGTTGGGGGAGAAGAGGGGGAGGAGGGAGTGTGAGCAGCTGTGTGGTTCTTGGCTACTGGTTAAACCACACCACCCACTCAGTCTCATCAGGCAAAGGACCTGGATCCCTACAAACACAGTAAGGCATCCTAAACCACAAGCAGAACAATGGAAGCTTATCAGCAAGAATACTCCAGTTCCACACACTGTAAAACCAGCTACAGCTAGAATTTGGGATATAATATTTAGGCCAAGATAAATCCATCAAATGACGTTAAAAGGTGCACCTTGCTCATTACTTTGCTTCCTTCAATCTCTGGTAGCTTAAAGCAGAGTGTGGGAAAACCTTTCACTGGGAAACTATGAAGATTCCTGGATTCATCCTAAAATATTCTTCAGGATAAACCAAAAGCTTGTCAAGCTGCAAAAAGGCAGCAATAATTGAATAGAGGTTCTCCAACACATTAATTGGAATTACTTACAGAGGAAATTAATTAGCACTACTAATCATCTTCCTAAATTACTGCATTCACCTGAAATCCCAGTAAAGATTTAGCAATTCTGCATTTCAGAAAAGCAGCAATATTATATGACCATCGTTTTATTTACAACTTTGTGCAGAACCACGACTGTAAAGCAACAACTGTCAATTCTGCACTACCAATCTCTTCTAAAATGAGCTAAGGCCTTCCCAGAGGTGCAGTAATGATGGTTCAACTTGGAATTTATTTTTTTAAAACTGTGTTTAAAAATCTCTAACCATTTCTATCCTACAGCTGCCTACAGTTGACAAAGAGCTATGGACCACAAGGGATTATTCCAGAAGTGGCATGTCTCCAAAAGATTAAATCCTAGGGTGTCTGAAACATCTGTGGTGAGAGTGATCTATTAAAAATATGCATTCAGTGGTGAAGATGCAAAAAAAATCTAGAGAAGCTCATTGTGTCTTGTGTGTACTTGAGAGATGCAAGATGAAAAGCCAGAATGGCAACTCATATAAACACATAAAAAGAGACCATGAAAAATACCAACCAGCAAAGAGTCACACCCAAAATGGCATTTCTCTCAGTAAACACACACATGCACACAGAGCCTAGTGTTCAGCAACCAGCTGCCATGGCAAGGAGAACTGCAACAGATCACAGAAAGCAACAACAAAGGATCCTGCAGCAAATTGATGTCAACGATCATGATGAATGTAAGAACTCATGCAATGTATTTCTGCTGCTTCCTTTACCATCGTGTAACTCTCCTTTAACTTCACCAAATAGTAATGACGATGCAAGCTGTATCTATAAGAGAAAGGAAGGCAGCCAAGGGAAAGCAGTGGGACAGAAAATGGGCAAGGGAATAACCAAGGCCTTCTTAAAGTCTAGACTACTTCAGTCATTAGATCCTCCATGTGACAGCTCTCCTGCATGGCACAGGACAACGAAAGGCGTGGATTCCCTTTGCACATGGAAGAATCAGTAGGTAGCTAATGTAGAACTATCAGGGTTCATCTGCAGTGAAGAGGTAAAAGCAGGGATTGGTGGAAGGAAAGCCATCCTCATTACTATGGTCAATTGAGAAAGAAGAGTCTTCCTTGGCTCACAATTGAAAAACAAAACAAAATCAATGTACAAAACAGCAGGCTTTGCATATCTCATGAAGGCCAGAGCACACAGAGAATTGGAGGTGCTACTTTATTTGTTGCTTTTTCTCAGTCATACTCAGAGATACACTGCACTTCCTCCATCAGGCCTCTATTTTATTCCACCACTATTTATTCCACCATTCAGCACTGTTTGCCAACATCTGCAATCAATCCAAAGCATTAACCTTATGAAGGGTTGGGCGTCTGGTGGTCTGAAAGGCCCAAATCTGAGTTGAAGCAGAGTATACTGATGCTCTGTCTTCTAAGATGAAAGCAGTACAGCTTCTATCCTAAGTGATATACAAGAGGGAAGGGAGAGAGTCACATGATAAATCTTCACATAGAGAACTGCTATATAGTTTGAAGGAGAGCAGATTTAAACCCTGGTGCTTGGATGCTGGCAACAGAGATACTGGATTACAGTTGTCTGGCTTACACACATTTATCCTTTACATTCTTTAAAAAAGAAAGAAGTTCTAAACCACATTGCCCTTGCTACTCCTTTGTGCAAAGGAGGAGGAAAGGATAAAGGCCTTGCAAACTCCATCTAGTCCCACAAGTGACTCCAAACAGAAGAGCATGACATACAACTACTGATTTCATACAAAACTCCAACACCTCTGGCTAGGGATCATGTAAACATCACTTAAGCACCCCTACATCATTCAGGAAGAACCAAATACCAAGACTTTTACTCTAAAGAACTAAATTATCCTCCATGAAGACTATTTCCCCACTGTCAGCACCTCTAGCATCTGCTGCCTTGTAGCCTGTGCCACTTCATTAACTAAAATATAAAGAAGACAGAAATAGCTTTTTTACCATCCTGTTAAAAAAACCCCACCAAAACTAAAGAAAAACCCCAGGCTAAACAGAAAGAGCCTTCCAGGAAGTCATCTGTGGAATACATCTACACACACACTTGCACATACCCCAGAGCAAAATGTGGAGACAGACAGAGGAACTGACATGAAAAAGATTGAGGGACACACAATTGTTTTAACACATCTATATACACAAAAGGTATTCTCTGGCAGCAGAGAAAGGAAGAGCATAACATGACTTTAGGAAAGTGTGCTCTGTAAGGTACAAGAAAATTTGTTCCTCACCTGTTTGACCTGCAGACCGTGGCTCCATATCCTTTCTAAGAGGTCACAAAGACTGGCTATCAGGGTGTTCTCTTCCACACCTGTGATATTCACTTCACCATGACCTAGCTCCACAGCTTCTCGACCCATTTTCTCAACCAACATCCTCTTGGTCTCAAAAAGGACAAAGGAGAGTTAATTCTTTCCACAGGAACTTCCAACATCACCGACACTTTTCAAAGAACCAACAAGGAAGCACATGATAAAGATCTGGGAGAATAACTGGGTGTATATATATTTCCAACACTACTACAGATTTCAATTTTTATCCCTGGTCTTCAAGCCAAAACAGCACCAGCATTCATCACTTTACAGTCTCTTCTATTTTCCTATAAAAAGGGCTTGCAAATGGGCACATCAGGCTCCACAGAGTAACTCCAAGAAAGGCAACAAGCTAGGTGCCTAGCAGCAAGGCCATCAAACACAGGTCCTGGGTGGTTTTGAAGCCTAGTGAGTGCTGGATGCACTCACCAGGAGCAGGACACTACATTCACCTCCTCCCAGGGGAGGTGAACATGCCCAAGTCCTTTCAGGTAGTATGGTGTATCATTCCTGTGGGACCCTGTTCTGTCAGAAGGGGATTTGCCTTTAAACCAAACCCACTCTGGAGTGCAACTCTTGAGTTTCCCAACAAGCCACATTCTCCTAAAGCATGCACAATTTCATACTGGTCAACAAAGCTCTCACTAGATCTTCCAGTCACAATATACTCATCATACAGCCAACTGGAGGGAAAAATGATGAGGGAATCACTTCTGTCCATCTCTTACACATTTTTCATCTTTGTTCCTATTCTGCTGCATTTTCACCACAACCTCCTCTTTTGGAACATTCACTCTGGCTGAAATAGTATTGCCTCATTAGTTATAACTGAAATGTGCTGTAAGAGACATGGGCAGCAGGATGGCAAAGAGCCATCAGAATATTCAATCTCTTTCTATCAGAAATCTGTTTGATAAAGTTTCCACTCCTTGCAGAATTTCTACACACATTATCCCTTCGTGAGTATTTCACCATCACCGAAAAATCTTCACAGGGATAAAGCAGAAACAGATGGCGGAAGAGAGGGGTGCAAACACATTAGATAACAAATGGCCCATAAAGGATGGATATGAGGTGCAAGAGAACAGAATTATTCCATTACCTTATTTCGACATTCCTTCAACAAGCCTTCTACAAACTTCCAGTTTGTCTGTGCAATTACCGATGGAGAGAGGTTGGACAGCTTGGGCTGCCGAATAGTGCTGCCCAGATTCCTGGCTTCTTGGATATACTTCTGGATTGGGGTAAAAAATTGACAAATACAGACAAAAGTGCAAGTGAGGCTACTTTGCCAAAAGAAGAGGGTAAACGTATCTTCATAACCCCCCCCAGGGTAATGAAGAGGAAAGGATTGCATCCTCTTTCAGAAAAGGCCCCTGTTCATACCCAGCATTACACTGGGCTGAGACACTGAGGTACTACCTCACCAAAGGTCAAATCCACATTTATGTTGTCTGTCTAGTATTAGAACACACACTGCTGAATTACAAGAACACAATACAAACTGCCATGGATATTTAGATGCACAGACACTCGATCACTCCCTCCATCACTGGTAACTGTCTGGTTATTTCTTCATATAGAACGAAAATTTGTAAAAATTACCCAGACCAAGACTATTCAAATGGCAGACTGGTCTACACGGGGGATGCAAGAAAACTTTCATCTTTCAGGAAATAGCTGCAAAATGCTACAAACCTCTCTCAGCTGTGAACCACCTGCATTTTTTGAGCAAAAGCACTTCCTGAACCCACTCTACCTGAAAGAGCTTTTCTACTCCTATTACTGCCATGAAGGAGTTGCCATTGTCTTCAACTTCAGAGACAAGAACGATACAACAAATATTTTGAAGGCCAGGTGATCACAGATTGGGGCACAGCTAGCTGTGAACGAGTGACAAAGTCCTGTATGGGCACTGATGGAACACTCAGGATTAGCACATATTTCAGATTAGTAGGTAACCTCTCCAGCTTACACTGCAATAATGACTGACCGAAATATCGGTGAATAGATTTGCCAAAGACAACGTGATCTTTGCAAAGAGGGAAAACCCCACCTTCTTCATTGGCCTTGCACTAAAGAGCTACGATACATATATTTAATTATGCATCCTTATCCAGAAGTATGATTAGAGTTGTATTGTGCATTGGACATACCAGATAATGCTCTGACACAGATTTTATAGAGGGCATGAAGGGCCAATCATGCTGGTCCCAGTCTAAACATAACTGCAACTGAAGCTCTGACATGGAATAGTCCAGGTGCTGGCAGGATAAGTTGGTAGCAAAATGCCAAGCAGACCACGTAAAGTGTAAGTGGCAAGCACACATCAAGTAATAAATGCAAGCATGCAAAACAGAAAAGGAAAAGAGTGAAGACATAATACAATGCAGAACTCCCAAGCACTTAACATAAAAATAAATTCATAAGTAATGAATCTGAAAGGAAAAAAAAAGAAAAGATGGTGTTAAATCAGTGGATTGGTGTAAACTCTGCCCTCCTCTGGGCACAAATATTTGCACACAAAAAGCCACTAAGTCTCAATTGCACAGACTTTTGTTGGCTGCCCCAAAGCTTCAATTTGTCTAAAACTGACAACATAGCACTTGGAAACCACTGCCTCCTGCTCAGCCTCTTCCCCAGGGCTCATCTCGGAAGGGTTCCTCCCCACTCCTTCCTGCTTAACAGGGGAACCTGAGGTTCACCTAGGAGGGTCAATGCTCAGTCAGCATCATGCCATCAGAAACCCTAAAACACTGCCTCAGACTAACATGGCAGTTGGGACACTCACCTAAGCATGTATTTCTAATTTTTATTCCTCAGAGATTATTTACCTCATGCAAGAGAATAACTCCAATGAACTTGCGAAGGATCAGCTACAAACCAAAACAAACAAAAAAACCCCAAAGACTAAGGGTAGTTTTTTGCCTTTGTAATTACCTAATTGATATCTCAGGAGTTTACATGCTCTAACAGTTATGATGTTCAGCACAATGAGGTTACAAGTCCACTATTCTTAATTTCTGTTACTTCTAAGTCAAAAGCACTTTAGAGTTATCTGAGCACATGGAACATGTGAAAGCCACAAACTACTCATAGGGGGTTTTATCATGCAGGCATTTTCCTGTTGCATGGTTATGGATGACAGAGATGACACTATCCTTCAACAAAATTTTAACAAACCAGTGAGAAAATTCTGGAAATGAGTACACTGGAAAGGCAATTAAACTCATCACTACCATGAAAGAATGACCTGAAGAGACAAAGATATTTGATTTTGACAACACTAGCCTAACAGAGGCTGTCAAAACTACTAATACCTTAAAATTCCAAATGCAGCTTTTCTAAAGATATTTAACAAGGCAAGAGAGTATTGTCTTCAATGAACATAAGACTCTAAGAAAAGCAAAGCTTTGGGGTTACTGAACAAATGCATTCTGATATTCTGAACCAGACTATCCTTGGAATTACCCATCTATCCACATACAGCGTAACAGTTTGTGGTCTGTATCACATAAACCAGAAGCTGCACTGCAATTAGTTCGCGTCACCCAGATCTTTCAAAATCTCTTCACCACGAAGAAGAGCTGTGTATGCTGCAGGAGCCCCGGGGAGAGGAGTCACCAGCTCAGAAGCTGGGTAAGTCAGCATCAGACTGTGCTGTGTCAAAACAGGCAGACCAATGTGACAGCACGGCTGGGGATCACCATCCAACCTGGGCATGAGGAGGGGGTGTCAGTCTGCCACCTTAACACTCCTGGGACGGCCTGCAGAAGCAAAACAGGCAACTCCAAAAGGCAATGCTACTGATTTTAGACATTAATCACTCTCTCAAGGTGGTTATCCTTCCTCTATCAAATACACAAAAAGGACAGGGAGACTCAGTAAGTAGATACAGGAAATAGATGGCTAAAGACTGCTAACTCCCCTCTACTCTCGCACCACCTTTTTTTTAAATAAAATAACAACAAACTGTAAAACACGTGATGACACTTCCAGGGAACTCTCCTATACACAGGATGAAATAATTTTGTCCTGAGACAAGGTACAAATGGCATAACTTTTAGAATAAGCAAACGAGGTCTTTTTGGTCTGCTAAGGATCAGGAATTTCATTAGTCTTAAATACGCCTAAGGGAGAGCAGGATGGACTGCAAGTAACTGTCCAGACATTCCACAAATGTTACAGAGCATTTTTCAGGCAATTAAGGGGGGGCAGTGTCAGATCTCTATAGCTGAATAATTTTCACCTCTCTCTGATCATTGTCAAGACGCAGGTGCTCTGTGTGTTGCTTCTGTCTGTCCTTCCGCCTCCACTGTGCAGGAGCATTTCTCTTTGTCCACCTACAGACGGGAATATTATTAAGCAAATGTCAGGAGTTAGGAGAAGGGCAGTGGCAATACAAAGTTTGTAGCTTATTCTATACTGAACACATTGACATCAACTACATCAGGCAAAGTGCAACTGCAAATACACACAAATCTCTGCCAAAGAATCCAATACTGGGCAACCAAAATATTTCAGAACATTAGATTACATATACTTGGTTTGTATTTTTCCATTCTTTTATGACATCCACTGATAATTTAAGCCTTTTCCCTTCTCCTTCCAAGTTTTTGTAAGAAAACATCCCAAAATATTTGCTACCTCCTACCAGAGATCCAGTAAGGGGATCTGCTTTTATACTGACAGTAGTTATAAGGAACTCAAAGTACACCAACTATCACCTCAAACACAATAGGGCTTCCTTAAGTAAATTTGATTCATAGAATCAACTGGGTTGGAAAAGACCTCTAAGATCATCAAATCCAACCCTACTGTGGTTACTAGACCATGGCACTAAGTGCCACATCCAGTCTCAGATTGAAAACCACCACTTCAGGAAGTCCAGATTTAAAATAAAATAAAAAAAAAAAGACATAGCAAAATCTCCACTCCACACAACCCACCAAATTCAGCCGATTTGGTCCCACTTGGAAAAAAACCCCACAACTGAATTTGCTTTCTAGTATCTCTGCTTTCCTACCATTCCATAAGCATTGCCAAGGTTCAGTAGCTGTGGCCCTAGCCTACTCACTTGTTGCTTGCTGGTCCAGTAGATAAAACATCAGACTGAAGCTTGGGAAAAAATCCAAGCTCGTATTTCCCTTGTCCAATTTTCATGTCCAGCAAGTGTGGGTGAACTGCGGTGTGATCTATTTTTGCTAGCCTCAATTCAATAGATTTCTCTGCAATAGTAAGAAAGTCAGTTTTTTCAAAGTTGTTTTAATCAGACATGTATTGACAGTCACATATCCTCAACTAAAAGCAGATCTCAAATTTCAAGGAAGAGGTGCAAGTTTCTTGCTGATCTCAGCACTAGCACAAGAGTGTATTAAACATCAAAGAACAGTCACCAAAAGAAGAAAAATGTTCATCTTCTTAAGCTCAAATATTTTTCAAACAAAGCACGCAGGAAAACAGGTGAGTTCAATTCAACTTTACATTAATTTCATCTCAGCTTCCTATCTAACATTCAGTTCCCCATTTAAGCTTTACATCTCAGCTATTTTGGCCTATTTTTTTGAGGCTTCAAAGCATGAATCATTACTTAACTTTCAACTAATGTCTACAACAAACCGCATTGACTAGTTGCACCAAGTGTCAAGAAAATGCCTCATTGCTCTTACCAGCCTCCTCAATGGTCGTGCACTTTTGATACATAGATGTGCGCAGAGTTGGTGTCCTGACGTTTAGCAGCCTGATTTTATCCACCCTAGAATCAAATACTCTCAAAACAGGGTCTTTATCATCTTCATCATGGCACATAATCTTATTGTCAATAAATGATGCAAACATTTGGGTCTCCAGGAATCTCGAGAGGAAAGGCAAGTAAGGTTCAGGCTGGTCCGACAAGAAAGATGCCTAATAGACAGGAAGAGGTAAGAGTGTTTTGGGCAGTCTGCAGAGAGAGAGAGATCCACCAAAAGCACCATTCCTTCTAATCAAGGATGTATCAGAGCTCTCGGATGCCACTTAAAGCCTAGTTTTATTACGCACCCCAAATCTATGCCCAAACCAATACAAAATCTTCAATATCAGGACAATCATATAATATAGAGCACAATAATGAGTAAACTGTGATTTTAGCATTTCCTTAGCTTTCTAAACATGTCAACAGAATCCCAGAAAACCACACCAACAGCTGTCAATATTAGGTACTTCTGGCTGGGCTCAAAGCTTATGCAATTGATGAGAATCTTTTCAGATAGAATCACAGAATTTTAGGGGTTGGAATGGACCTTAGAGCTCAGCCAGCCCCAACCCCTGCCCTGGGCAGGGACACCTCCCACCAGAGCAGGTTGCTCAAGGCTCATCCAGCCTGGCTGTGAACACTGCCAGGGTTGGGGCAGCCACAGCCTCCCTGGACACCCTGGGACAG
Organism: Acanthisitta chloris; assembly: GCF_000695815.1. NCBI lineage: Eukaryota > Metazoa > Chordata > Aves > Passeriformes > Acanthisittidae > Acanthisitta > Acanthisitta chloris. The sequence goes on along the minus strand of NW_008683388.1, from coordinate 35,057 downwards.
GGTCTCACCACCCTCACAGTATCATAAAAATATGATTTTATGGGAATCAGATTAGCATTTTAACAGACAGTGGCTGCAACACAATCTTCACCCACGTGAACTATCCTGCTGACAGATATCTGATCTCCAATAAAGAAGACAGCAGAAAAATTTGCAGAAGTGGGTCTCGTGTTTCCTCAGAAAAGAGCCAGGAACACATCTAGTACACACGTACATAAGCAATATGGGGGGTCATGACTTTATTCATTAACATATTCGGCAATTCCTCTGGTGAGAAATCAAACAATTTCCATGAGCAATATTTAACCTTAATGCAGAGCTTAGCCCTAAAGTGAGGCTTTCTAAGCTATATTTCTAAAGTAACCCCTATTTTTCTACACTATCCTTAAAAAAGTATCTTTACCTCCACAAGTCTGAATATGTATGTATTTTTCCACATAATATGCAAGACTGAAATTTAAGGAAGAAATTACAATTTTGACAGGATTGTTTTTCATTTGATGGCCCAGTAAACAAAGGTTTGAATACTGTTTTACTTCTTACATTAACATATCTTCTTATTACAACTTACCTTATCAAAGTTTTGCATCTGTTCTCTGTTTGTAAACCAAGATTCCTTGTCCTGACTGGGCTGAATGACAAACACTTCATAATCTGCAAACATCTGTGTAAAGCGGTTGGCAAAAACTTCACGAATTTGAATGTTCAGCTGGTAAATCTTGAATTCTTCTTCATCACACTGAATTTTGAGGTCCTTTTTGCTACTGGTCTCCTCTCGCACCTCCAACTGAGAAAGTAAGAGAACACACACAAAATCTGTATTGTTGCTTTGTCACATACTTCAGGTACACAAAGTCTTAATCTGCCATTTAGCTGCTACTCCTCAAGTCAACATTCCAGGAAAAAAATTACTTACAGTTTCAACCACTGTAATATAACAGCAACATTAAAAAAAAAAAATCAAGACGGAATCCTTTGGCTAGAAAAGTTCTAATTTCAGTAATAAACCAAAACCTACTTTAGTACTGGTTGCACTGGATACGCTTTAAATTTTAGAAGAGTAAATAACCATATACATGCCCAGGTATGCCATACACTTAATTTACTTTCTTCATTCAGCTGCAGAGGATTTTTAGGGGTTTTTACTACCCCTAAAAATTTGCACATTAGGCAGATCCACATCTGGTGTAAAACAAGTCCAGGTTTAGTACTGATACAGTTTAACATATGCCAGCTTTCCAATGAAGGCAGAAATGCACAGTAACAAGAAGCTGTGCATGTCTAGCAGCCAATTTCCTGCAACCTAAGTCCTTAGCAGTGTAAGTCACAATTCATCACTACACAGCCCAGAGCAATCTTTAATGAAAGAAAATGCATTTTCAGTTAAAATGTGGACTATGATTTATGAAAACAGCAATATGAGATTGAGATATTCACTTCTTATTAGCTTTGATAGGAATTAAAAATAACCAAAGCCACAAGCATTCCATGACTAGTTTCAATACACATTTTCTAGCCCTGCCTTTGTTAATTCTGATAAAAGGCACCACCACACATACTCATCGTCATGGTATCTAGAGCTGCCCACAGCTGCACAGCCATGCAGTGCTGCAGCTGTCCCAGGCTGCTGAGAGCAGTGTGGCTAGAGCAGCCCAAGGCCAGCTATAAACAGCATCCTACACTGATGCTCTCTGCTAGAGAGCTCTCAATTCACGCATTTCTCCTAACTGCATCTCATGAGTAGCACTTGCTCTCTATACATTCCTCATGAATTGAGTAGCTGGCATTAAACAGGTTTTTATTGATGCATTTGAGAAAATTTTGACAGTTATCACCTATCATCACAGAAAAGGCTAGCAAAATGGGATTTTTACTACTGTGGAAGGTAGTACAGATTAGATGAGGCCTGAATGTGCAAAAACTTACAAGAAATTTAGAAGACCTGTATTTTCCCATCACTTGCCAAACCATTCAGCAAAAGAACAAAAGTCTTTTACCAATTTTCCCTGAACAAGAAGAAAACAATGAAAAAACAATGCAAAAAAACCCAAACCAAAACAACAAAACAAACATAAAAACCCTGAGAAGGGGAACAGAGCTGATCTGAGCATCTAATCCTGCCAAGTAACCAAGTGCTGCTTATTGTAGCTCCCACCCCACAAAGCAGATCTCTCCCCGCAACCCACTGCAGGTCACAATTTCTGTCTCTGTTTGGCCCCACCTGTAGCCCAAGTTACAGTCACACAGGCAGGCAGCAACGAAGAACTGGTCAAGCTAACTTAAACAGGCAAGAAATAAAACCCTTGCTGAGAGTCTTCATTTTATTCCACAAAGGCTCAAAAACCCCACAGTGGTCTTTGACATTTTTTTGCCATTTCTGATCACTCCAGAAAAGTCCAACCAGCATCACCATGAGCTGTGCATGTCCACTTGCTTGGAATCAGATTCTAATGCACTTTACAACATCAGCCAGAAAAATACATCACAGTATCGCTATGGCAAACATATTATATACAAGCAAAATCATACATATTCTACATGTTGAGAAAGATATCTATAGAAACCGAGACTGGATTTGCACTTCAGGGTTATCTGATATTAGCCATGTAAATCATAATAAAGCACTGCCAATTTAGAAAAAAACATCTTAAACCCAAAAATGAACAAAGCAAGGTATTATTTTAAACACAGTATCTTGCCAAATAAACACCTGTAGGACAGCAAAGGTTTTCCCAGAGGCTGAGGGGTTAAACTCCCATTCCCTCTCTCCTCTAAGCTTGCCCTTGTCTCTACAGGTGTTTGTGAACATGTTAGCATAAAAGTTCTTCCTAGTGAAGACAAACAGCATCTTTGGACCGTGACTTCGGACCATCTGCTACTGCAGGACCAGAGAGAACGCAGATCATTTCATAGCTTACCTTTTCTAGACTCACACCTGTTCTTTTAACGAGTGCTTGGAGTCTTGCAATAGTCTCGTTTTCCTTTAGCAGCTCATAGGAATTCAAAGGTGATCCTGCTATGTTCCCATTTCTTTTATCAGAAACCAGGTCACATGCTCTGAGGCTCTTCATCTTGGAGGCACTTTCACTGCAGTGAAGGTTTCCCTCAGGTGGAATTCCAAATGCCATCAGTATCTCTGAAATTTCCTGAATGAACTCGAGTTTATTTGGAAACTGGGGTAGGTCTTCTGGCAGCTCAATGAAATGGTTGTCTACATCCACAAAGCACAGGTTAGCCTGGGATTTAATTTAAAACAGGATACCATTACAACACCACTAAGCACAGGGGTCACATTTTATTCATCTTTGGGTGTTGTGCTTATTTAAAGATTCAAATACATTTGCATTTGTTTGGTTATTTTGTTAAACAGACTTGCCCCAGCCATAACTGAACTCGTTGGTTTGCCTTGAAGAAAGCAGCACAAGACCTGTATTTCCAGGTCTTTCAAGGAGGTAACCAAGAAAGAAGACTCATTTTAAAGGCATTTACCAGGAACAAAAGAGGATGTAGCATGATTTAGGTACAGATGTGTGATCTCTTCATACATGTACAGCTAAATTTTAACTACAGGGTATTTGCAACACTATTTTATAGATGTGCATATGTAAGCAGTTGACTGCCTGTTGCTCAGATTATCAATCCAATTCTCCAAAAGATTTAGCAAATTCCATTCTAAAAGGTGTGCTGATATTGCAGAAGCTGCAACAAAGTTATCTTCTCTCTTTTGATAAGCAACTTAAGAACTCAGGCAATTCTTTTAACGAGCAAGTTTGCTTTCAAGGGGAAAAATGAATTGAACTAGTTTCCATTCTGTTTTCGTGTTCCAATCTCCAACTCACTCACCATCAATACAGACCAAGGGGGGTGGGGGTGAAAAAAAGAAAGAAAAATCACCTATGTGGCTTCCACAGCAAGATCAAAAGCTCTGCACCTTTCAAGGTTTACCTCGCTCTGTATTTGGCAAGGGGGAAGACTTCCTTTTGGCTTCTGCATCAAATGGTTTTGAGGCATTAAATAACTACACACATCACAGCAAGAACCCCATTCATGTGTGAAATCTGCTTGGAAAGTTAAGGACAGAGAAGAAACTTTGCATTTCTGTAGAAGTTTTTCAGCTCCTCCTCACTGCAGAATGAACATAGACTGTCACTTTTCTGTTTCACCTTTGCTATTCAAAATCCCTTCACTCAGATTATGGGGTACCTTCAGCCTAGCTTCACTGCATTATTTTAGAAGGCACTGCTGAACTCACTACAGGCTCCACCGCAGCTTTGAAGTCCACGAGAGCTAACAGATCTCCAGTTACTCCCCATGATTCAGGCAGTGCAGAAGGATGGAACCACTCTCACAATTTAACTAGAAAGAGAGAATCGCAAGAGACTAACCTCACACAGAATGATGAACAACCCCAGAAATCAGAGCCAGGTACATGAGCAGCTAAGCACCAGTAAGGATGGAGTTCTGGTAAGATTTTGCTGTGGGACTGACCATAGGTAGACTAGAATAAGCTGGAATTGATAAGACCTGTTCACTTAAGTAAACTATTGTGAAAACATACATTTAGTAGTTGTGACAGGTTTAACTCTATTGGCATTTGCAGAGAACAGTCAGGGTGTCAATTCTCCTCAAAACACAAATATCTTATTGAATTTCAACACTAAAATTCAAAACAAAAATCTTACAGTAGAACTCCACTGGAAATATTACACTGGTTTGCGCAGAACTTCCCATGACAAAGACCAATTTAGGCTCTGCTACTTTATTACCCATAGTTTAAAAGGTAAGCAGAATTCTAGTTCTGTTTCCTGATGTTTTAACATTTTAATACTGCACTGAGTCCTTATGCTCTAAGGAATGCATACAGAACAGTTTAGTAGCTCTTGCATAGAACCTTTACTGTAAATTCAATTACAATTTGAATTAGTTATTGCAAAAGAATCCAAGGTCAATACAGAGAATTCAGATGTTGATTATGAAACAGTTTCTGGTGCACCCCAGTTTTTCCTCTTAAGTAGGGCAGGAGTCATGCTTTAAATTTCCCCAGTATCATCACTGCTCCAAGACAGCAAATGGTGTGTGTGCCCACCTGGCACAGCAGCCCCAGTGCTGGGCTGGGGATGCACTCAGCATGCACCTGCTTCTCACCCCAGCACTCAGCCCAAAGGGACAGCACGTATACAACAACTCTCATGCTTCAAGGAAGCACCTGAATTCAGGAGCTTCAAGATTCCCACTATACACATGGTTCCATGATGGCTAGAAATCAAGCTAGCTAATACTTATCAGGAACACTGTAAGCACTTCAAGACATGAGAGAAATAAAGCTCTGAAATTAGGCACAATGCCTACCAATCAGTGCTGAGGGAAAAACAAAAGGCATTTAATTTGTCTCATACAGTCTGTGAAATGGCAAGACAGATTCACTCAGAACCTCTGCAAACAGTTTAATTCTATTACTTCCTTTTAAAAATTTCTTTAATTGATGCCATTCAACTTTCCTTCTTTTCTGGATTATCCACTTTAGCACAGATTCTGCAGAAGACATCACTCTTGATTAAGCCTGGTTGTACCTAAAAAGCACTTGGCCAGAAAGGAACCAAACATTAACCCCACCAACGCAGAGATTCTAGTCTTCACAAACAAACTCCCTGCCAATGAAGAAAAAGCCAAATTTAATGCTTGGTAAAATTGCTTATAAGTATCTAGGCTCATCTGGCTAATTCTTCCAATAGTCAAACTGCAGAGTTTCTCTCTAAGAGCAATACAGACAGTTTAAACACTCTGAGCTACTAACAATGATTGCTTATGCAACTTAATATTACATTTCCCATAAACTGCCCTACATGGAAGCATTAAAAAAGGAGTATGTTAGTGTGCAGCAATACTCTAAAAAGTGTCAAGAATATTTTCAGGGAGACTCTACAGTTATCTAGTGCCTGGTGCATAACACATAAGACAGAGGACTATCAGCAGCGTAAGCAAAGGAGAGCCAGAAGAAAGCTTCAGCCTCTCTTAACTGAGGGAGATGGAGGTCATCCCCAAGAACTGCATAAGCACTTCTGAAAAAGCCATGTTCCTCAGGGAGCAGAAATGGCAAAGACATCTCACTGCACAAGCCCTTCAAGAGGCACCAAACCAAGATCTTTCTGTGAAAATGAAATCTGAAGTAAATAGACTGCCAGTAACTGACACCACAAAGCAAATCTCACTGTGCTGCTACACTACAGATCCAACAGAATGACATACCAATGAGGATAGAGGGGCTCGTTCCTTAAAAAGGAAAAAGAAATGAAATGGCACTTATTTCTTATGAAATCATGGCCATCCAAAGCATTTTGCATGCTAAGAAGTGGACAAGTACACAAAGCAGAAAAATAAAGGAATTCTTCAGTCACAAAGGTTTAGCTATTTTGTCTCTGAAGGCAGCACAGTCGAGTGAGCTGTGAACAGCTACAGCTCTGTACTTAAGTCTCTGTGGACACACTGATCATTATTTTACACATACAAAACTAAAATGATATAAAGACAAGATACTTGACAACATGTGTAAGCAGAGACATAATTGCAAGAGCACCCTGGGTATTTCGGGTCTCCAGAATACAGGCAAATATTATTTCATTTGTTGCTGAGATATTGGCTTTCTGATTGAAAGAAAACCACAAACAGTTACACCACTTCAGTAGCAGACTGTCACCAGAAAGGGCACATAACATCACCCACAATAAAACATTCTCCTGAGACCCTACACCAGGGAACAAGGGTGCCATATCCCAACTTAGAAACTTGTCCTTCCCGTAAACTTTTATCATCACAAGTAACAGGGTGTTCAGGTGAAAATCTACAAACCTCAGAAACGTGGATGTAAGTAAAACAATGCTCACGTATTTGGTGCCCAAGTCTGGTCCCCTGAGGTCAATAGCACCACAGCTTAGTGGGATCTGGACTACACTCATTGATTCCAAAGGACAATTGCAATTCTTTAGTTAGACCCTGAGTACAACAAGGCCCAAAGCCTGATGCTTCCTTTCAACTCTGTTCAAAACTCCAGAAGAAAATTACTTAAGTTCTGCCAAAAGGAAAAGCTTCTGCTTCAATGCAGCATTGAAAAACTAAAAGCATTCATCTACAGCCTGTAATACCTTTGTGTATTTGGTCCCAACCTTACAAATAACCGCCCACTTCGCTTAACACACAGAAAACATGGATATGCAAGTTTATGCACACATGGCTGACTTGTGAAAGTAGTGTTTACAGTGGTCGTAAATCCTAAGGGATGCTCCTGTGCCATTTCTGTGAGCATTCTATCCTTCTGCGTTTATTCTCATCACCACTGCTCTTCATGCCAACTCAGCATTTGTGACAGAGAACAGCTTAAAGCTGTTCCAGCTTTCTGAAACTCCTCAAGTGGCTGTTTAACACTGAAGTACACAAAAACATAAAACTGAAGTCTGTCAAAAAATTTGCAGCATTATCAAGCATCTATTAACCTGTAGTTAGCCTGAGAATGCATACAAAGCAGTGATTATCTTTCTGAGTAATTATCTTTGTCAGTCTGGTCTAACAGTGTAAGCATCAAGAGTAGAAAATAAGCTTTTCAGGATATCATGTTCTAAAACAACAAACAAAAATAAAAATCCACAGATTTTGTTAAGATCTAGCATTCAATAACCTCCTTTTAATGACTGAAATAAAAACACTGAACAAATATATAGATCTGTCTTATACTAGCAGAGAACTGAATTTTAAGTTGTAAAATCTTTCAACTCTTCTAAAGGAAAAAAGCTGCTGCCCAGGACCCCTGGGATCACTTCATTACAAACTACTTTTGTTTGACTGAACCAGTGCTGGAAGACTCAGCATTGCTTATTTTCACTCAAATTAATTTCAATTTCTACCATTCTCCTAAATCAGAGTGGGAAGACAGACGTGCAAATCCAGTACCATGAAATGGTCCGGGTTAACTGGCTAGTTAGAAATGTATTGCTATAGCACTGCAGAAATCTCTCAAAGGAAATGCAGAGACACATCAAAACCCCCACAGTCTTACTTTAGTTCCTGTTAGGTTTGTGATGTACAAGAAAGCTACTTAAACCACTTATTGGGATCACCTTTACTGATAACAAACCACAGGTTAGTCAGCAACATCTGAAACAGCTACAAGTTCTTCCCTTGCTCTTTGATACCTGCAGCACCTGATTCTAGCACCGCTTCTTCCCGGCCTCCTCCCCTTCTATTGTGGGGTCCCTGTGAACCTCTCTGATCCAGTTATCAGTGAAACCACAAGGATGCTCAGACGTACAAGAGACCTCATCAAAGCAGCAATATGTATGAGAATAAGCTTAAGTGCATTGTATTGCTGACATGCACAATAAACTCAGTCCTACAGGAAGCCTTGAGTATTTCCGACGGTTTTACTGGGCCACAGAGAGTCAGGTCTGCAAGTCGCTGGTGGACTTCAATGAATTCTCAATCAGGAACTGTTTGCTGACGTACCCAAGGGATAGTCTAAACTTGAATTTTGTACTAATGCAGCTATTCTGTTGAAGATTTTGATCATCATCTGACAAAGCATTAAGTTCTAGCATACCGCTGGGTTTCCATGCTCCCATGGTAAAGCATTCCCTTAAAGCACCAGCTGTGATGGGAACATGGGAGACTGCCACCACAAGCAAGCCAAAAAAAGCCTTATGGCATATATGTGCGAGACTTAAACCAAACCAAACCAAACCTAACTACGTTGGGACAGGCTATTTTCACACAGAGTAGTCTAAAACACTTTGAGCAAGATAAATTAAGTCTTCTTACAACTTCATTTTTAAACCACAATCAAGAAGTCTACAGTAACACTGAGGTATCCATGCTATGCTAGGTAGCAATATTATTCTTCCATTGTCCTTCAACTGAGAAGCACTAACTAGATTTTCTGACAAAGCTCACCTCTTTGGCCCTTGTCTAAATCAGGTATTGCTTTAACAGCACCTGTTCCACACATCCATGTAAACAGATTAGCAACAGAGATGCAGTTTATGCAGTTTCAAGACAAAAGTTTTTTTGCAGAACTCAGAATAAATTAGAAGATAGAACAGCTCTTTATATACCCTTTCAATAAGTGAGGAATTCTGATACTTAATATGAATCAGGAGCCTAGAGGAGTTTCTCATATAACCCTGATGATTTCATATATATTCCAGACTTTAGAGACAAGCAATGTTAAATATTAATATCCCTTCTGATATTGATGATATATTTGTCTTCATTGAAGTACAAATAACAGAAGCCATACGCCCTCTTCTACTGTTTTACAACATCACATTATTCATGGCCCTTGGCAGTTTCTGTCAGTAATTAAGTGTAGAACTTTGGCTCTTTAAGCAAAGGGTATTTGAAAACCTAATCACAAAGCAAAGCCATTTTGAGGTGAACCTGTAATCTGCAATATTAACTATATTAAAGCTGACTGATTAAATCATTAACATCAAAAATACTGATACTGATCAATAGTTTCATGAGGTGAGACCAACACTTTGAATTCTGCTTTACACTTTAAAATGGTTAATATACTTCTTGTTGCAATGCAGGTTTTGGGGTTGGGGGTTTTGTTTGTCTTGTGGATTTTTGTCTGTTTGTGGGGGGGAGGTTTGGGGGAGGAGAGGTGGTTTAGGTCGAGGGTTTTTTGTTGGTTGCTTTTTTTAAGCAAACTCTACAATAAAAATCTCAACAATAGTGAGGTCCTGTTCTTCCCAGTCTACTTAACGTTTGAATAAGCAAATCCATTGGTACAGGATAACTTCTTAGTCATTTACTAAAAGACTACTACTGGAGACTTAATGTCTCAAGTCCATTTCTACACCATAGCTACATTTCCAGCCTGCAGTGCTAAGGACTCGACCAGTTCACAAAATAACCTTACTCAGGAGTGACTACCAGGTGGATTTCTGCGACTAAGATGTATTCATCATGTACAAAGTTTTAAGAGCTCGCTCTTCAAGTAAGAAAGAGATAAACTGAAGCTTCAGGACAAGTAAGTCCTACAGCAAATTCCATTACTTGGACATCCTGCTGCTACCTGTCCTGTGTGTCCTCCCCTCCCAGACAATTCTGATCTCTGTAAGGTACTGTCAAAAATCTACTCCTCCACCTTCACAAAAGGCTACCTGTAAAACACAATGTAAATTGAGGCGTGAGATTATTTTTAACACTACTTGGATTTCCTTTTTAACATCTAAAAGTAGATCAACTGCCTTACTTTAAACCTCCAGAATAAGCTGATAAATCTCTTACAAAACTGTTTACCTTTTAAATAATCAAAATATCTATTTGAAATTAAAATAGGTTTCTTTAGTTGTAAGGATGACAGTGATTTCAAAACGACAAACAAGGACAGTCTTTCAGAAGCTTTTGGTAACAAAGAAAACATCCATGGTGCATATTAACATGCATATCCACACATGCATTTCACTTCACCAGCTATTTTCTCTAAAAAGTGTACTAACCATATTAATTAGGCTTGTCAATACAGTCAAAATTCTGAAAAAAGTGTAGTAAACTAAAGCAATAGCCTGTTTTCATTGCAAGAACGTACTCTGTTATTAACTCTGTTATTAACTATGCCAGTGCAAAAAAAAAAAAAAGAAAAGAGAGGGAGAAAAAAAAAAAATCAAGAAACTAAATACTTTAGTTTTCGTAGAAAAACTAACACAATTTAAAAATATAGTCTTCAATTGAACTTGTCAGGAAAAACAAATGAAAACTATCAGCATATGGATTTGAGAAAAAGAGCAATGTTGGCATGGAGATCAGCCTGGAGGTTCACAAAAATATCTTGTCTATAATTTCACGCAGCTTTTTTAAAAAGTTTTTTGTGTCAAGCTATGTTGCAGCACTGCCTGATAAGGATAACAAAAACCACCACCACAAAACCCTCTGCCTGCCACACTTCTGCTCTCCCAGCAACGTAAATGCTAATAGAAGAAAACAGAGAAAACAACAGAGGTTAGAGAATCCTACCAGTGCCTGTAAGTAGGGTGTTTCCCATAGTTTACTCAGTTCTATCCCTGCAAAGTTACACCCACAGTTTAGCAGATTGTAGCAGGAGACAGACATTTCCTTTGGTACCCTGGGTACTGCTCAGCCTCTTTTGGTCCCCTGATCCTCACAACCAGCTCTTAAACTCTCTTGGCACATTTCTATAAAGAGTATTTGTGAGAACAGTGGGGTAGAAAAAGAACCCCAGCCTCTGAGAAGTCTGAACACAGTCCTAGCCTCATGCATGAGTTGTAAAACGTTTACAGACTGTTTGCTTCCCCTTTACACAGTGGTTGCTGCTAACAGAGCCTCCCTACAAGGGAGGACTTCCTCAGAACCACCCCGATCAGCACCAGTTTACTGAACCCCACTGACATTTTGCTGCAGGACTGAAGCATGCACTCTAGGAGAAAACCTGAAATAGTTTTGTGCAGACACCTGGCAGGTTGTGTCCATGGAAGCCAAGCCCAAAGCAGAAGGTCAGTGCAGGGACACCCAGCCCAATCCCACACAGCCAGGAACTAGCACAGCTGGGGAATTCACACTGCACTTCTGGCATTACAGGGCTAAGTTTTGCAGCACAAAAAATGTTCTTTATGTAACCCCGATGCATCAAATCCTGTAAACTTTCAGTTTAATTTTATCAGAGCATCCAATTTCAAAAGCAGAGCTTTACCTATTTCACCAGATTTTCCTCAGCATCTCCAAGAAATAAAGACTAATTCAAAATCAGAGCCAGCAAGAATTTGACAATGGCTGTTAAGAGTAAGCACTAATGTTTTAGCTCATTTCTCACTTCCCTCATAGTCACAGACAACATTTAATCAAACAAGACAAGCTCCTCTCACCTCCTGAGGAAGTTCCAGCTTAGACCTGTCATCCAGTCCATTAGAGTGCAAGCCCATGAGGTAAGGGACAGGAGCATCTAGAAAATGAAGGAGGGATGCAGGAAGGATAGGAACATACACATGCTGCCACTGAAATGGAAACATTAGTGCTGTGATGGTCTCTGCCACAGTCATCAGTCTCTGATAATCTGAAAAAGATGAAGAAAAGATTTTTTTCACAAGTATTTTTAAGTACATTAATTTAAGTTAAAGAAATGAGACCTTGCTTGAAAACAGAAACCACAAAACCCAGTACTAGCTGAGTGGCATCATAATGAAAGCCCAGAGCTGCACACCCAGCACATTTTGCTGAAACAACAGAGAGCTCAACACAAAGTAGGTCATTCTACAAGTCATATGGAAATGAGCAAACTGAGGCTTAATGCATGCTAAGTTACTGTCTGCTACCTATCCCAGGGTCACCAGGAACAGGAGTTTAAGCACAGAAGCAATATTGTAATCAGCGAAGAAATACATAGCAAATAATTCCTCTTCTCTGTGCTTACGGCCTTCTGTGGAAGCCTTGGATGAAACCCAAGGCATCTGGTATCTCTGAGATAAACATTTTTAAAAGAGTGTTTAAATGTCTATAAAGCATGCTGTATAGTAGCCAACCCAACCATGTGACTGAAATAGCTATGCAGAAAATAAAAAGAATCAGCTTCATTTAGCCTTGGCAATGTATGAGCAAAGCCTCAGTTCAATGTACAAACAACCCATCTCCTCCTAGAATTTAACAGCAGTGCTCAGTATACCTGTGCAACATGCAAAAAGACCTTTTTATTTAGCAGCTGGTGGCTGGAGCAGTTCACACTGCAAGTATGCTGCGACAACGCCTCACCCTCCTCTTTTACAACTACAGAATCATCTCTAAGGGGGTTTGATATCTATGCACCATAAAGGAGAAGGCCACATCAGATGAAGTCAGAGTGTGTTCTATACAGATGCTGAAACATGCAGACTGCTTTTGAGCTGCCAGGCTGGAAAGAGTATAAAACAAACTCACACAAAGGACAATTCCTATCATCAGTCAAACTATAAATGCAGCACAAACTGGAAACAAAGGATGCCTTTTCCATGATACTGCAACAACGTTCAATTCCAGCCAAGAAAGAGCAGGGAACAGGAGGGAAGGAAAAAACCAGTAACCTTTGTATGTGTGCTGGGGTGTGGGATATGCATGTCTTCTCACATGTTCATAAAACTACAGCTGCAAACTACAGACACCGTGAAACTGGAAAAGACACTTGAATGCACAGGTTTGGGTGTTGAGGTTTCTAAAGCTGTTGCACAGGGCAGATGAAAACTGCAAGAACAGCATTTGTTCTTAACTCTAGCAGAAAATTACACTTAACTGTGCACTTCCTGAGGTTAGGGCTTTGACTCTATCCTTTAGCCAACCTCCACTCAGACTTCAGAGAGCAGAAGACAAAGGGCTAAGAAATTCAGTCCCTGGCATTCAACATTAATTTTGTCAGAGGACAAAGTTGCAGAGTTTGGGGTCTGCAGAGTCCCACCACCCAAGAGGAACTCAGTGCGGGTTTTGGTAACATCACTTGCAATTCTGCAACCTAAGTGTTTGATCTTTTTCTTTTCAGATCAAGCTGTGCTGGTGGAAAAGTTCATTGCACAGAGCTACCTGTCACTGCCTCACAGCAGATCTACTATGACCAAAGGAGCCTTCACTCAAAACACATGAGAACAGCTTAAACAGGTTTTGCCAAAAGTTTATTTGGACAGAAATATGTGAGGGGACAATCAAGGAACATCAGCAGCAATACTCTCCTCTTCTGCCTGGACACCAGCTTCTGCCTACACAACTACTTGCAGGTTTGCAGCTTTAATCACAGCCTGATTGCAAATAAGTGAGGGATTAGTGCTAAATTTTGCAAAGAAGAATCATCTATTCCATACCGTATTTTCTTCAGCTTTAAAAGGAACTTTAAATGTATCCATAGATACACAAACATTCCAGCTGGCTTGCGTTCAGCTTGTTTATTTGAAAGAACAAGTCTCAGAATAGACACAGTGCTTTCCTACTATACAAAGCCCCCTGTCTAATCCTGCTGGCTAATTTAAATACAGCTTCTCCCTCCATCACTAAGCTAACTTTAGTATTAGCCTTTCCAATCCATTACAAAGTAACACCAGTAATTCAGAATGTCTCTCCACTGGGCAGCCACCTCCTGCCACCAAGCTATCTGCAAGGGCAGCTCTCTGAGCCTGGGTATCCACGCGGCCCCAGCTGTTGGGCCTGCACAGTCACAGCCTGCGAGCAGCAACGACTCTATTCTGCAGGCTCTGTGCACATCAGGAGCTGCTGGCAAAAGGCAAGGACAAAGGCAAGAAGCCTGCAAGCATACACCAAAATAACTTCAATACTCTCTTAAGTTCCCACCCTGAGCGGGTATGGAGGATTCTGAAGGGTTAAAGAAGCAAGCAGCACACTTCGAGTACCAAAGCAGTACAGAAGATTTCAAAATAATAACAACAAAAGAATTAAAAGAATGAAGAAGCATTTCAGTATCCCTGACATCAGAATATGCTTATTCTGGAGCCAATGACAGTGTCTTTTGGCCTTGTATTGTACAAAAGCACGGCTAGGGAAATAATGACATACCACTAGGGCACTATTACTTTGGAAAGTGCTTAACTGATTACTATGCACAGAAAAGAAAATCTGCTGCTTTTTAACGTGGTCACTTGAGAACACAGAAAAGAGCTGATTTGTTATTCTAGCCAATTACTATGGATAAAATACATTCTCTCAAAGTGTCGCGTAAGAAGTTACTTACACTAGTATTTATCTTTATTAGTATTATAGACATTTCCGTTGATCTTTAAAATGCAAGTAAATCCAGGAAAAAGAATTGAGAGGTCTTGGGTCTGGAGAAAGAGGAACCATGATTCCACCTCTCCATTTTCACATGCTACCAGAAAGACATCTGTTGAGTGCCGACAAAAATTCTCTGACATGGCCAAATTTAGAACCATTACATGATCACATTCAGGAATATTTTTTCCTTTTAATCTTCCTACTTCATGGATTGCAATGAAACACTACTGTATTTCTCAAGCAACTCCCACCCCACATGCAACTCTCACATTACTGCTTTAAGGCAGATTTGCCCCTACAGTGCTGGGCCATTCCTACAGATGAGTTTGACTATCTTCAGAAAGTACAAGGATAAACTAGAAAGATGAGCTAATTGCCAGGATGAAGGTTATGTTTAACCTGAAGAGGAACAGAAGGGGACACAAACTGTATCCACAGCCCCTAGGGACTAGGAGCATGCCGTGTGGGTGAGCCATCAGAACAATGCCTTGCCTGGAGAGTTTGCTTTGGACATACCAGCTCATGGCACAAAGCACTGTGTAAATGAAGCATCTCTCAGCAAATTTTTCTGAGCACAAGTATTCAGTATACCAGACCCTTGTGAGAAAACACACATTTCTTTAATTGGGCCTTTTACTTCAAAAAACCCGTAACTGTAGTAAGAACCAACTGTAGTTTGCAGAAGCAGTGGGTCAAAGTACTTCCTATTAGTGTTAACTTCTGTGTCTGACAGGGTGACTCAAGATGCCTGAACAAGCAGCAGGTTTCCTAATTCACTGGAGGCATAAGTGTCCTATACAAGAGACAAGACTTAGGCAACACAGGACTAATGCTGCAAAGAAATTAAACTAATACTTTAAATCTTCAGAATTAACATAATTTTAAGCAAGTAAAACAAAGACGGAGAGGTGCAAAGAAGAAAAACACCCTTTATTTGTACTTTAAAATGGCAGCAGACAGCAAACACGCAGCAAATAAAACTGTTCGAGACCAGTCTGTCCCAGTAGCACATTATATTTTCCCATTTTTTTTTGTTTTAAGCTGCTTAGAAAAATCACCTCCAAGCAGATTTCACAGCTGTCTTAACCCAGTGCACACTTTTCAGAAGGGCTCTAGGTGCTCTCTGAGATAAGGAATAAGTCTATTTCACAAGATCAAGATAAACTTCAGGAATGCAAACCAGCTCCCACAGAATAATCTGGTCACAGCAGGGAGGATGAAACTAGATGATCTTTAAGGTCCCTTCCAACCCAGGCCATTCTACGACTCTTGCTGAGAAGGCACTGCCACAGTCAGTTCACTGAAACTGAGGGTCAAAAGTCAGCAAATAACTAACTAAAGTCTTTCTCTACTGAAAGAACACTTTTCATCCAAAAACTACAGATGAGAACTTGACAGACAAGACACTTCCATAAGGTACAAGACAGCCCAACTCAGCCAAAGCCTGGGGTGAGGCTTGGGAACAGTGGACAGAAACTGTCATAACTGATTCACAGATCCCTTTGAACTTCAAACGTCTGTCCCTGCAAACAGGAGACTCAAGTGTTCCAGAGCTATTTTAAGCTTCTTTAATTAGCCACTGATCAGACACTTGGGAAGGGCCCAAGACAAAAAGCTGAACCTATTAATATGACTTAGGAAGACAACCCAGAATACAGAAGACTAGTCCAGAAGCAAGCTGAGCTCCAGCCTGGGAGAACAGAGCACTCACACACCCCTTTCCTTGCAGTGCTTCCAACTGGCCAGGCAACATACAATTCCACAGGAGCTCTCAGTGGGACAACACACTTCTTCAGATGGAAGAGCTGATGTTTGAGTCAGCCACTGGTGGGAGACGAGTACCCACATGTTGGAGAACGGCTAAGAGAGCGGGGACATAATCCTGGGAATGCACCTGGGGAAGGCTAAAAAGAACAAGGACACAGTCCCCTGGGAACACACCTGGGAATGCAGTGTACAAGCAAGGCTCTGGAGATAGTAACTTAGATATAGATAGGGAGTAACTCAGCTGGGCAGATGGTAGGGGCAAGTTGTCCTTGAGGGTGAGGCAAACAAGTTTGAGACAAACAGCTAGGAATGCAGCCAAGCCTGGGAAAGTAAGAAAGGATCCTCACAGCTGTAACCACAAGTAGGGAGAGTACCTGAATGCTATCTTTAGAGCTTAGCCACTTACAAATGATTGATAGTTATATGCCTGGCCTGCACTGTATAACAAAGAGCCTGTCGGACAGTAAAGTTGAAGCTTGCTGTATCACTCACACTGAGTCGGCCGCTTGCTGCCCCGCGCGGAACTTCCACCCTTCCCAACACCCGCATAAACAAACTCTCCCTCCCCCTGCATCTCAAACAGAAATGCAGAATCCATTTCTGGAGAAACCACAGAAGACATCTGTCTGCTACACAAGTATTTCTAAATTTGCTATGAACAATCAGCAAATCAATTTGTTTTTTAAATCCAAGAGAGTAACCACTGCCAAGTTCATAAGTTTTTTTGCTATATCTGAATTACTGTGCAGTCTTCCCTCCTGTAGTTCACAGTGTTTATACAACCCTGCCATTATACACGTGCAATCACCTCAGCTGTATACACAAATCCATCTTTGGCTTCTGTGCACAGATCTCAACACAAGCATCTGTAATTCATGCTTAGAGAAGGCTGCTAGTAACTGCAGGTTATATTTTATAAATAGTTATTATTTGCATTCTACATATTTCAGTGAAAGTTCAATGGAAGAGAACATCAAAAACATATTTCAGTAACACCATGGACTACCCCTGGCTTTGTCTTTTAGGCTTCTTTACCACTACTATAAAACAACATTCAAAATGCAGTGTGTCTGCTTGAAACCACATCATTATGGATGGCTGGGTCTGGACTGATGCTAGCCAGTCTGGGACAAAAACAAAGAAAGTAGAAAAATTATCTTTTGGCCTAACTCCACATACTCTGTGGCAGAGCAACAAGAAGGCCAGTATCCACAAATTTCAACACAGAAACTGGATACCACTCCCACACTACTTACTAATTGATAAACATGCTATTTCAGCTTAGCTGCTGACTATCCTCTTCAAAGAAAGCTTTAGCTATATGGCTTCAGCAATAACTGTTTCAAGGCCTTATCAGAGTTTTGGGATTTAAACTCAGTCGAATAAAACTTTTTCCAGGTAATTATCTTTCAAAGTAACAAGCAGAGGTGGCTTTGGGTACTGAAACAGAAAATTGTATTTGCATCATTAACTCTTCTTCAGAGCCATGTATATAATTAACTACGTATCTTCGGGAAATGCATGGGTAATTCCACAGAGATATGAGGGAATTCAGCTAAGCAGCTGGAGAGGAACACAGAAGAAGGTATACTGCTCTATCCAATAGCACAGTTCCAGAGGCAACGGCAAAGAGGACAGTCAATCCAAGAATACAGGGGATCGTGTGAAAGCCCAAAGTTGTAAGTTTAGGTGTCCAACAACGGGAGTCAATGCAACATCTCTTTGCGACTCCAGTTCTGTTCTTTACAGTGAAACCTGCACACGGATCACCCTGACTGCATTAGCACATGCTCATGCCACTTCTAATGCAGCTGTTCTGCTGTTTGTGTGGTGTTTAGAATTCAAGAAACGAAAAGACCTTGTGCCAGTACAACTACAAGAAAAGAAAACAAAACCCAAGTACTCACGCTGTGAATAAAGCAGTATCTGAAACTCCAAAAGGGCACAGGTGAAGAGCTGAACCACATTTTCTACTCCAAGCAATTCAAAAACTTCTTTAACTGGAAAATCAAACAATGGTAGCTCGCTGGTGCTTGGCCTCTGGCAGATAATTGGTCCATAAACACCTGAAAATTTTAGTGACCTTCCTGCTGGAGGAAGGGGAACCTCATACAGAATATTGTAGATGTAGCTTTCTAAAGGTAGCGGCGGCGGCTGAGGTGAAGTCACTGCTTGGTGAAGTTGTTCTAGTACTTTCTTACAAGCCTTCATAAAAGACATGGGAGTAATCAGACAAATGCACTTTGAGACATAGAGTGTATCTCTGCTGATGTCATAGGAGTTAAAACGCTGTAGCTTTGAAACAGAGGTGCCATTGCAGTCTCCAGTGCTGCTGCAGCTATCCTTGTCATTTGTGGGTGGAGTATGAAGAATGTCATACTCAGCATTGTGCATATGATACAATGTCTGCATTGCACTGCAGATCTGTTTGCTAGTCACTTCCTCAAAAAACGTGAGAGAAAATCCGAATGTCCGTGAGCCATCTTCCCGAGTAATAATGAAAGAGTGGAACTGAGGTTCTCTGGAATCTGCTTGTGTCTTGAAAGCAAGCCCTTTAGGCATACACAGCTATTCAAAAGGGGGAAGGGATAATATAAAGGGAAGGGATAAAAAAGGGAAGAGAATATCCATTAAAACACACTTTTCTCTCCCCCTGCCTCCAGAAGCATTGGTGAAAATGGGATTTAGAATCCACAAACTGACACCACATTTCACTCTAACTTCTATTAGGTGTTAGATCTCTGTACAATACAGTAATACGAATCTTAATCTAAAAACCAAAGGAACGTATCCAAAGGGCTGCATGCAGTTTCTGTTGAAACTCAGAACCATTTTGTTACCAGCCTGCATGGGAACAAAATACCAAAATTCAAACTCAGACAAAGGGAAGTATTTTAGTCACCAAGACCTGAACCTGACAGAGGAAAGCACTAGATTTTGTCTAAATTAAGAAACCACACTGCATTCTATTAAGCAGAAAAATCATGCACAAACAAAAAAAATAATTATTTGCAGACTAATTTATTCCCCTACCAGTTCTCTAGACTATAACAAAAGGAGTTGTACAAGAGCAAAAAAGCTCTCCTAGGGATTTATGACTTAATTTCCCTCAAAATATACCTTAATTAAATGAAAAGGACTTTTGAGTCTGCACAATTGAGGGAAACTAATTATTATTTCCAACCTTCACACATTTTTTGACAAAAACAAACCACAGATGAATGCCTTCAATTGCTGAAGTAGCTTTTTGCCTTAAAAGCAAAAGCCATTAAGTGATACTGACCATTCCCACTGCATCCTGGTCAAAAGGGTTCCACTCAACATTCTCAGGATAGCGAGCAAGAACTTTGGATTTAAATGTGCGTCTTAATGGAGTCTGTTCAAAGTTTTCCCCTGCAGACGAAAGAAAAATACAAAAGTATATATTTCATTCTCTTTTTAAGCTCAAACAAGGCCAAAAAGCAGGACACCAGCAGGTAGATGCAAGGATAATGAATTAAGGACACACTCCTTTTAAGAGAAACAGAAAATGCAAGACAGTTCGTTAGCATAAAGTCAGGGTGCAGATATTAGCAAGGATTAGCATTGTTAACATTTCTGTGTCTTAAGTATCTGTGCTTTTCCTTAAGTGTGACTATCTTGAGATTGTGGTCATGACAGCAGTTCTCTAAGCTACTCTTCAGATACTTCAGATTCTCAATAGAAAAGAGCTAAAGCTTCAGGTTCAGTGGAAATTTGTTACTGAAGAAAAGCACAAATAGACAAGATGCAGAGGCGATGCAACTTCAAGGTAGACATACAAGTGACACCATGACATCACTTCATTTTATTTTCAAGACTTAGGAAAAAAAGATATTCACCATCTATTGCAAGAAGTTAGCTGTGAAGAGAGTCTAGAAGGTTAAACGGTCAAGGACCACATGAACAATAGAGTATCAGCTAAACAAAGAACTGTGCTCTTTTTTTTCCCCCAAACTTTTTCCTTTACCTTCTGTTGCACCGGAAATGAAACGGCTGCCACCATCTCGGGTTTTAGAAGCCTGTATATACTGGCATAAAGCTATATAACAAATAAAAACAACACTGCATTATACATTTTATACTGGTGACTGCAATCACATCACTAACACATACCAGTAAAAACCATACAAGCATCCAGAATTAGCATGCACAATAGTCTACTCTCCTTATATGCTTTGCATACATATACAGCTTGGACACATTCCTCATTTTGTATGCATATTTCTTGAAGGAGATGATCAGTATGTAACAGAAGCTCATCACTCCTGTACACACAACCAGAACACCAGTGCAGCAATAGGAAATAGTTGCTTGCGAAATTCAAAGTTTTACATGTTAAATATAAAATATTCCCAAAGAGCAGACGACGAGAGTAGCCCTGAGGACAAGACCAGTTCAGGGCCTTTAGAACTGTATGAATGTAGTGCCATGGTCCAACTTTTCACAGATCCTATCCAGGCACACTAGACTGGCTGATACAGTCTTGTCCGAGAGCTCTTCAGTTTCCTCTAGAGCAATGATGGCTCCTTGTGAGAGCAGAGAACTTTCTCCAGGAAACCTTCTGAGTGTGCATAGCTGCTTTAAAAAAAGAAAAAGGCACACAACTGCATATCTTAAAATAAGCTTAGCTACATTACTAGAATGCAATTAGCTCAATGAGCATGCAGTTGTTGACAGCTGCACTAACAAGCAGGCACAATTGCATGAAATTATATGCTTTAAACAAATGAAACTATTCCAGCAACACCTGCAAAAGAGAAAACACACTGCAACTCCTCACTTGTCTTCTTACATGCAGCAATTACATAGCAATAGAAACTGATTTCAGAATTGGCTGGGTTTGTTCTGTACTTCTGCAGTAATATTTAAAGTTCAGTCCCTAAGCCAAGTTAGAATCTTTATTTGGTACAACAGGTCCTTCCACAAAGTGGCCATACACAGAGAGAGTTAAAGCACTGGCTCTCCACAATACAGAACCTAACAAACATATCACACTAAACAACACTTTGGTTTCATTGAATGCTTAAGAAATCCTTTGACAGTTGAAAAGTCACGTAACTCTGGATTTTGTTTAAACTAAACCTTAAATATTACCTCAAACAGGGAACTTACTCCAAATCAGGACCTAGGACAGGTCTCTCAATACCCAAAATATTCACAACTATTTTACTAATTCTCTGGGTTTTATAACTGAATTTGAAGGAGGGGTTGGGTTTTTCCTGTTTGTCTGAAAAATCCCTCAGCTACATCATTTATTACTCTGTTCAACAATGTCATTGTTCAGAGAGAAAAATCTGAAACACGTACAGAGAGAGGGACAGCTGGGAAAAAAACAGGATACAACTTGACTGAAGTATAACCATCTTATGAAAGAGCAGAGCCAAAGACAAAAGATAACAGCATTCATGCAGTAATTAAAGACCACCATGAGCAATGAAAATCAGCATTTGTATAAAAAATAATCCAATTTCTCAGAAAGAAAAATGGACATAATGTCACATCTCTACTTACTGACACGAACGTACACTCAAGTACAGACAGTCCATGGTAAGAAAAGCTTTGACAAATAAACCAGGCAATTTAACACACGTATTTTATATATTTACATCTGTGCAGATAATGTCACGTCAACTTTTAGATAACTGAGGAAAAACCTCAGACATTTACTAAGCTGTTCCGTTCCTGGGGTTGCTTTTTTTACATCCACATACATGTAAGGGAGAAAATATCTGCAGGTCAAATTTTCTCCTGAGCTTGGAAACCACACACCACAACTGCTATGTTCACCTCTGTGCAAGGCTGTGCACATTTTGAAAACAACACGTGTGACCTGAAGACCTTCTAATTAAGATGATTAATACTGCACAATGTGTGATGCTGCTCTTCTCTTCTGATTAAACACAACTCATGAGCACTGAATGGATGCTGATCTATGCACCATCTCCTCCCAACACTCACGTGCCTCTGCATGAAACTATCCACACCAATGGATAGGACTTTGCTGTCAGAGCATACAGAGGAAAAAGTTACAGAAACGAGAATTAACTAAATCACTCTTGGTTCCAAAAATACAATTAACATGTAGAATCATGTTAATCTAAAACCAGCAGCTAATGTCATAAACAGCAGTAGGATTCCCAGTTCAGCCAAAAATTGTCCTTAGTACACACAATAAGGCTACAGATATTAAGGTAAATAATTATGTTTAACAAACAAGTTTAAATGAAAATAGTTGGCTGGCAAAACTATGCACACTTCTGGAATCCACAGGAGAGGAACCTGGGAGAGGTAGAAGAGATGAAACATACACTGAGAGGTTTGAGGACTTCTTGATTAGACAAACTGACAGATGACCAGCAGCTGACCACACAGACATGGAAAGATAGTCAAGCCAAGAATCAGCATCTTAAAATTAAAGGTAAAAGAGTTCTGTTAAAAATAAGACTTGCCATATATTAACTTGCTAATGGAAATGGTCAAATACTTCCAAGCCTTAAGAGCAAAAATGAGATAACCAGTTAATGAAGTTATACGGTGGAGCATCCTGCATGTCAAATGAGATGGCAATCTGTTGATTCTATCCACCCTTTAAAAACATACAATTAAAAAATAAAACCAGCAAAGCCCCCAGACCAAACCTTCTGGAGAGCAATACCATTCTGATTTTTCAAAACACCATATTCTAATGGTAAATAAAAAGTTCTTTCACTACATACCCAGAGAGCTATTAATACGCTAAGGATTAATCAAAGATTATTTTTAAATAAAACCGAAAATTTCTGATTACTTCTTTAACAAATATTAAACCATGTATAACTGAAAAAAAAGGCACCTCTCTACAATGTAGGAAATAAACATCCAAAGTTTGGCAGATTAAGATACGAAATTCATTAAGCAAGAATTCTTGGAATAAAAAAAACACTATTCAAGAAAAGCTGCAGCTGCCAAATCTGTAAGCAAACAGCCACTCCATCAATAGACAAATGCTTTCAGATTATGACTTGCTTCCTTCCTTCCTGTTCCCCCTCCTTAAGCAGAACTGCACGTATTTCTCATTAGAGAGGACTCCCTTCTCCAGCAAATCTCTTGCCTGAATATACACAAAGAAGAGTTCTTCCCTTTTATCCTGAAACACACAAACCCTCTGTCCTGCACGCCTAACCCCCCTTCCCTCTGCTGGCAAGACCACCTGGCATAGGGTAAGCTGAAGTGGTGGTTAGACCACTTAATTAGTCGCTGGAACTGGGATTTTCACACGTTTTAAAGCAGATCAAGTTATACATATGAGAAAAACTTCAGAATCGCTTTCATTTTACTGCAGCATTGCTGTTTAAGCAACCAGAATCCGGGGCGCCAATCACTTGTCAATAAGGCCATCATTCCCTGGCTTGGCAGCAGATCTACCACCTATGATTTTCACAGCTGGGACTTCCCCAGAAACCTTCCTTAGACAAGTTACTGTTCCACTTTCCTTGAC
Source organism: Acanthisitta chloris (assembly GCF_000695815.1). NCBI lineage: Eukaryota > Metazoa > Chordata > Aves > Passeriformes > Acanthisittidae > Acanthisitta > Acanthisitta chloris. The sequence goes on along the minus strand of NW_008683388.1, from coordinate 11,044 downwards.
AGAAGAGCTCAAGGGGAAAGCAAATCTCCTGTCTGCCTTTCTAAAACAAAGGGGCAAATATGCAATACAGACACGCTGCCCTCTGCTCAGGTGTGGATCTTAAGGACAACTGAAATGCATGTTGGGGGGCCATCCCTGGGCTGGAAAAGCTGAAGGACTTTCTTTAAAGGAAGTAGAGGAAAGATGAACAAAATAACCAGTGATAAAATTTATTATTTATTAAAATTAATATTTATTGATTAAATATATTATTTTCCTGTGGGTCATCTAGGGAACTCAAACTTGCTTGTAACAATCCCTTATCCCAACCTCAGGAAAACAAATTCCTTTCAACATATAGTTCAACATTCAATAGGTAATACAATTCTTCCTACTGCAGACTGAAAAGGTGAGGAGGACAAAGAGTGTTAACCCCAACCTGCTGACTGCAAAAGGCCCTGTTGTTTTCAAATTTTCTTCTGCTTTCCTAAATTCGAGAATGCTTCAAAAACTGTAACACAGAGAACTCAACGTGAACTGAGATAAAAACACAGGAGTTCACTAACTGGAAATTTAGCATAAGTTCCACTGGACAGAAATAATCTCTTGATCATTCACTGTTTCGATAGCACAACCTCTTCCAAGCCCTCTACGGGGAATGAAAACCTAGGAGTTAATAGACATCCATTCATCACTTCAGTTCCAGCATTCATCTGGCTGATAAAACAAATTGCCACACACACACTGGAATAGTTTCAACTGCCGCAACAATGAATTTAAAGCACCACAGACAAACAGCTAAGGCCATCTGCATTCTGAGATTGTAAGGTCAGGAAACCAAAAGCTTTTGTTTTTATTGTTCTGGTCCTGTTTCAAGCAAGGCAGGAAGAGGTGGGACAAGGAAGTGTCAAAAGAAATGACCAAGAATCTAAAGTAGCTTTTTTAAAAACAAGAAAAAGCCGTCAGTCTGCAGCTTTAGAACCATCCTAAACACTTTTTTTCCCCTCTTTGCATGTAGCACAGAAAGGCAGAGGGACACAATGTATTTTAATCACGGCTGCCTGGGAGAAATTTTCAAGGAAATGGTCTTAAAACCAGAATTGTTCACTAAACCACTTTTCTGCTTTAGCCACAGCGAAAACACTTACAGAAAGATATTTAGGTCTGTTTCCAACTAAACAACAGAAGCAGCCCTCAGAATGCCAATGGCAGGTATGTTCTGAGCCACAGGGCTGGGGGAACACACCGTTTCCACCACACAGCAGATCCCAAACACGCGCAACCGAAGACGCTAAGAACGGGAAAGAGCGGCTTACCTTCCGAACAGAACACAACTCCAGCAGTACACAAAAGAAGCAGAGACAAGCATATTTTAAGTATATTCAATACCCAAACCAGCTGTTCTCTTCATTCCCACCTAAGAGTGGCAGATCCAGTGAGACTGCCCCAGGAAAGCCTGAGCACCCATCAGTTCTGCAAGTCTCCTGAACAACTGCAGGTCTCCTTTTACAGTGCTACACCCCACCCAGTGTCCCTACTTTTTGTGCTCCCCTAGCTCTTCAGCTCTGAGGACTGATGTCCTTTACATCTCTGTAAAAGCACAAGGACCAAATCTTAGTGAAACATTTGTCCAGTCCTTCAACCAAGTATTTCCATTCTTTGGGGATACCACTGAGGTTTTGTACAGAAAAAGAAAGGCGTATTTCTTGGGACACATGAAGTCTTTCAAGTAGGTTTCAGCAACATACAGAAGTCAGCAAAATACAGAAAGATCAGCTACACAACCATCTCAGCATGCCAGTCCTGGCCAGTATGCTTCACTTTATTATCCAACATTTGAAAATAGTGTTTTGCGGTAACCTGACTTAATAAGGACTGCCCCCCTTCAAAAACAAAAAATTAATGCCTTGGAAGAAAGTCAAGTTGCTTGATAGAAGTGATTTCTAATACCAGAAAATTAATCAGATGTGCTGATAGTTTGGTCAATGGATATGACAGACCCTGAAATTTATCTTTGCTCTGGCTATACCCTTCCTTATCATCTCACCAACCACACCTCCTAAGCTCTCTTCCTCTTACATGAAAGCATATCAAGCTATCATGCCCACCTTTTCTTCTACACGAGGCATCATCCATGTTTGGTTAAAAAACCCTAATGTTTTCAACCTGAAAATCTCATTAGAAAGAAAGAATCAAGTCCAGTACTTTTACTCAGTCCTGAAAACACAAGTCTCAGACGCAGGTTAACTGCGTTATCACCCCTTTGATCAGAGTCATAAACAAAGATGATGGCTTGTGGTTCCACAGACCAAAATTATGAGTTCGATCCTTTCCCTGGTCAAACTTGAGGAAAACAAAACATTATGTTACATATAGTTTTAACTGTGCAAGATTTTATATGACAGAAAGGGCAAACAAAGAAACAAAGACACAAACATTTAAAAAACCTAGCAAATACCCCACATCCACACCACACAAGTACTTCCTGGAGCACACTGCCACCCAAGCACAATAGATTCAGGACCACTTGCGGAATGAATTATCAAAACATCACTCTGTTCACCTCATTAAGTGGATATGTCCAGATTCCTTCATTTTCCAAGTCCGGATCAGGCCCTCTTTACAAGGCTGCACCTGTGAAATGCCATTCTCAAGGCTACTAACACATGCAAGGTTAGCATTCCTCTGCTGGGCATGGTTCCTTCATGGATCCTGAGCACACTTCAGGAGAGATGTGACATGGGAGCCACTGCCTGCGATGACCTTGCAGCATCAAAGCAACCTCACAGAGCATACGTAACTTACGCCCTCAGGAACACAAACTCCTCAGAGGTCTGGTCAGTGTTCTGCACATCATACACATGGACTTCAGTCTAAACAGCTTTCTGAACACAGCCCCCATGGATCTGTGCTTCAGGGCACCTATGTCAACTTAATTAGTGGCTATGCATGACCAACCTCCTTCCTCACTCCAAGGCCTAGTGCCCCCTGGAACCTGCTACACTGAATCACATCCAGTGGGACCAGCCAGTCCTCATGCATAGGTAGGAGGCAGGAGCACACAACAGCAGTAAGGACAGGGAGAGACCACAACAACCTATAGTTAGACTGTTCTGAGATCCTATAAAATTTCTGCCAGATTAATTCTCATAAATGACTGAAATACTGATAAACAGCAATTTCACCAGACTTCAGCAAAACTTTTGAGTGAGTTAGTTCACGTTTCAAGCTCCCAGAACACACACATAGAAGAGCCAGAAAGGGGCACGAGAGCTGGTTAGAGCTGGCACCTTAATGGGCTTATCTCTTCCCCAATGCAACTCTGATGACAGCTCAGTAGGACATTGCTGGGTTTGAATACCAAAATCAGGAAACGAGAACTTGCTGAAAGGAGTTAGTTAAGGAGGAATAAGGAATACATGCAAATAGCATAAAAGCTCATAAAATTGATGCTTGTAGAGGACAGAAGCAATGCACCAATCAGTCCATTGCAGCAACCTCAAGATCTCTGACCACATATTTCTGCCACAGAGTGCAATTGTAGACCTAAACAGCAGCAAATACAACTGCAAAAAAACTTTTTCTAACTCACCTGAAGTCATGCTGAAAGAATACATGTTTTTGTAAAACCAACCTTTTTTCCTCCCTCAGACACTGAAATGTTGCCCTATCTAAAAATGCAAAGGTTGCTTTTGACTGCCATGTTACCTCTCTGCAGATCACTTCTTTGTGAAATGCAATAAAGTTTCTTTCTCAAAATGCTTCAGTATCAATATATAAACGGCTCAATACAGATGTTCACCTTGTACCTGCGGCTGATCATAGAACCAGTAAAATCAAAAACAAACAAAAAAACCTAAATAAAAAAGGCAATACTCTACAATTCCACAGGAAAGTTGGAAACCAAAGGTCTCTTGCCCATCAAACCATAAACAAAGCAGCATTTTCCTGGAAAGACTAAGAAACATGCCTTGAGCAGAAGCACTCCAAGTAAATTCTTCCTCATTCATCAGTTTGTGCCGGAATGCATGCTAGCTTCTCTGTGCAGTAATGTTTTAAGCCTCACAGGGATAACGTTCCCGTCTGCTTCAAACTTGACTACAAACCACAAATCTGAAATGGCTGTCAAGAAATTCAGAGAGTAATTACTGCACAGTGTGCACCAGTTAGTAATTGCTTCTGACACTGTCACATCATGTGCATCATTTCTGCTACACAGTCCCTGCAGGTTAGAGGGGATTCAAAAGATAAGTATGAGAAGTCATTACCAAGAACCCTCGACTTCACTAAGTCAAAAGGCAGGTAAAAACAGCTGTGGTGTTCTGTAACTACAGGATCAATAATTTGAAGATGACGGGAAGGGGGGAGAGTTTCATTATTTGCAAATGGCAGTATTTCCTATACAATCCATTCTCTTTGTGTAGCTTCTCTAATGCAAAATAAACGGCAAAGAAAAGCAAACACCACAAAAAACTCCAAATTAACAGAAAGCCAAATCAACCCATCTTTGTATGCCTTGCTAAGTAAGGTGAAATTCCTAAGGCTTTTTTAAAAGACTTAAAAAACCAGACTTGCCAACTTTAACTCTTTAGACACTGTTATAGCAGCTCCAGTTTATTCTCAAATCAAGAACCTGAAGCCTTTCTCCTCCCCCACACCTTACCAAAGAGTCTTAAAAGTAAACCAAACTTGTAACTGAATACTGAAGGGTGGAAGACTGAAGAGTTTTGTGGGGTTTGAGGGTTGGTTGATTCTGTAAAGCACACAGCTCAGCTTAAGCTAAAAGACCACAAATACGACAATGACAAGATTGGCATTACAGAAACATCACCAATAAACTGTGGCTTCAAATGTAGTTCAACAAAGTACAGCTGCTTCCCCCTTACATCAGCTCTCCCATTCTTCATTCTACATATCAGCTACCCTAGCACGTCTGCCTCTGTTCCCAAAGAGACAAAAGACCTTTTTGGCACTCAAACATGGCAAACAGCTCCAGCTTCTTGGGAAAAGATAGAGGGGGTAGGGAAGAGTGGAATAAACTGGATTAAAATGTTCCACATATGCCAATGTAACTACAGGCAGAAGTTGTTGCTACCTGCTGACCATCCACAGTGACCTATGTGAAACAACCAGCGGTCTCAGCCTTGGTGCTACTGAGAGGCCTCACACAGACTTAACACCTTGGTCAGCAATCTCAGAGCAGCAGAAAAACTGAAAAGCTTCCCTTTCAGTCTCAGAATGAAACCCCAAGGGAAGAGGCACATCATTGGGAACTGTGGTAAGCTTGCATGGATATCATCCACATTATGGACAAAGAGAGGAAGAGGGGGGAAAAAAACCACCAGGAAAAAAAAACCACAACCACAGAACACTTCAGCCATTAGAAAAATCAAGCAGTGGCTCCCACCAATACAACTCACTTCTGCAGCAAGTGTTGGTACTACTACCACAGCAAAGAAAGAAATTTTCTCACGCTATTTATCCAAGGAATAAACAGTACTGCACTGCAAGAATCACAGCTGGCTCCAACCCCAAATGCCATGTCTTAATTCCAAGACAAAAATGCCCAGAAAAGGAAAATACAAAACAGGTCAAATGTCAGTCAGAAAATGATATCTGCTAATTTAAATTAAGCTTGCTCTTCTTCCTCCCCTTTCCCTTCAGTGACCCCTTACAAATACCTCTGAAGCAAAACAAAAGCCAGCAAATATTTAAGTGTGTTGAACTTGGAACCTGACACAGATGCTGATACCAGCATTACTTCATGGACTGCCACAAAGAAAACAACTACTCTAACTCTGAAATACTAAACAATTTATTGGTTTATATGTGTGGCAAATGCCTTAAATCATTTCGTCACGCTGTAGAGGCCCAGAGAAGCTGCATTAGGCCTCAGCCTTCAATGAACTCCACCTGGACTAAGCCCTTCTTGAGCTTCTCAGAAACACTGTCTGTTTCCAGGAACTAGTGCCGTCTAAGGAGCTTCTGTTTTTCACAGGGGGCTAATGTGCATGTCCCAAACATTGCTAACAGGATGGCTGTGGAGCCAGCCAAGGACTGTTGGTATTAACACACCGTAAGAAAGAGCAGGTTTTGACTGGAGAAGGGCCATGTGGAGATAGGCCAGCACCTGCCTGGGACAAACATTCTTGGTGTAGTTCCGGGGGATGAGAACAACTTCCAGAAAGCAAGAAACTCATCTTGGGGGCAGAGGAACCTGTCCATAAAAGGTCTCCCTACCAAGCCCACGGGGCTGCTCCCCCTGGACACCTTGTCACCTGCAGGATTAACAACGACGCCGAGAACATCCCACCGGCCAGATCGACAATGGAACCAGGGCTGGTGATCTCTTTTTCCCTCTCCCTTTTCCTCTTTCTCTCTTCTCTCTCTCTCTTCCTTTTTCTTTCTTTAAAGCATCTCTCCCTTTTTAATTTCCCTTTTCTCCTTTATCCAAACCCACTGCCATTTGCTTATATAGTAGGTCAGGGACTAATATACCAATTTCCATGCTAAGTGTGTAATTTCCAAATAAAACTTTGACTGTTTGCAGAACCTCTGACTCTTCTGTCGTTCCTTTCGACCACAAGCATGTACAAATATCAGGTGTTTCCCCCGCTTAAGGGCTGCGTGTCACACACCCATACTTTTTCCAAAGTTTGTATTGATACAGAATTCAGGTAAACTCTACCAACAGGAAACACGGAGATAAGCTGTCATTTTAAATCTGAAGCCAACAAAATAGAAAAGCAGTGACACTTCAGTTACAGACAGAGAGATGAGCTGAGACACTGTTTCTATTTCACTGGTGAGGAGAAACACTTGCTCTAGTATCAGTTTGTCAAATTAATTTTGAGTGGAGCTAGGTGAATACTATACACCAAGTATCATCCTCCTTTAGAATTTCACACACCAGCACTAATACAGTGGCTACTGTGCCAGCACATAGATGCCTTACTTATAACCATTGCTGTTATGCTACATAATCTACACACACACACAGAGATCTTGTCTCAACACCATTCCAAACAAAATACAAAACCAGGCATGAGCAAGGAAGAATAATTAAAACAGTATCACATCATCAAATACTTGAGTGAAATAAGATCTAACAGTAATTCTGAAAAGGCACATGAAGGGTGTCTACAGGAAGGATATTTCCTGGACACATGGGCTTCACCTCACGCTATTTTCATCCTCCTCTAAGGATGAAGCTCATGATCAGACGGACAATTCAAAGCACCATGATAAGGACCTTGGCAAAGGAACACAAATCTATCTACTGAATAAATTCACTTTTGGACCAAGCCTTAACACATCAAACCGGAAAGAAAGACGGGAAAAAATACAGGTGACAGACTAGTCACTCATCTTAGTCTTCCAGAGTAAGATTTTATAAAAAAAAATCCTATTATTAAATCACCAATCTTTTCTTCACAGATTATAGGCCTTTTATTTTTTCTTTGTAACACTTATTTCTGAAATAACTATTATTGCCTTTATGATATGACATTCAAGACCACTAAGGCAAATGCAACAGAGAATTTTAAGCAGAACATGGGGTCCAGATATTTGGGTCCAAGTTCCATATTTTGTAATAGCAACCCCAAGACTCCAGTTACACATGAAACTGTAATGCAATGCCAAGCTGATCCTTTGCTTTGCCAGTCCATAATAAAAGAACTCTATCAACAGACAAGTAATTGCTAAAAACTAACACATCAGAAAGAAGGAAAAGAAAGCAAAAGCCTTTAGTGAGAAAGAACATAGAACAAAAACACAGTTCCATGTAATGCAAGTATTCCCACCACCATTCAGATCACATCTAACTAACTCCAGCTGAAAGACAAGACACAGCTTCATTCTCATTACCCTTCCAGGGCACAGTCACACAAACTAAGAAATCCTATCACAATGTTGCAGAATATTTTTAGTACTTGATGCATTTCATCACTTCCTGGGTCACCACGATGACCATGAACCAGCAATGTGCCCTTGCTCCAAAGGAGGCAAATGGTATCCTGAGCTGCACTAGAAGAGCATTGCCAGAGATGGAGGGAAGTGCTCCTGCCCCTCTGCTCAGCACTGCTGAGGCCATACCTGGAGTGCTGTGCCCAGTTCTGTGCTTCTTAGTACGAGACAGACATGGACATGGTGGAGAGAGTCCAGCAAAGGGCCACAAATAAGAATAAGGGACTGGAGCATGTCCGTATGAGGAACCCTGAGAGAGATGGGACCGTTTAGACTGCAGAAGCGAAGGCTCAGGGGAGAACCTTACTGATGCATATAAATTTCTAAAGAGAGTGTACAAAGACAACAGAGACACGCTCTGTCCTCTGACAGGACCAGAGGCAATAAGCACACACCAAAATGCAGGAGGAACATCAGGACACACCTTTCACTGTGAGGGTGCCTGAGAACTGGCGCAAGTTGCCCAGCACGGTTCTGTAATCTCTGTTCTTGGTGATACTCAAAGTCGTCCGGACATTGTCCTCAGCAACTGGCCCTACAGTGGCCCTGCTTCAGTCAGGCTGGACCCAACAACTGCCAAAGGTCCCTTCCAACCCCAACCATTCTGTCATTTGCTCTGTGAAGGAAATTTATCTGTAACAGACGGCTGCAGCACACTCAAAAGATTTCTGTCATCACTTCTGGCATATCAACACCATCTGCAAATGTGGAAATGCACCTCAGTTCCTCTCCTGTTAGGCTTAGCAACTGACACTGGAGCTAAGGCCAGCGTGGGGGGGTTCGTTTGTTTTGTTTTACTACCCCCTAGCAATTTTTTTCTACCTCCTTTAACAGGTCACCCAGTGGTAACAGAATTATCAAAATAAGAAAAGATGCCCAGAGTAGAATTTGGGGATTAAAAAAACCCCTAGCAATAGAAGACGTGCTATCTTTAACCCATGCTAACTACAAAGTCCTAAAACCAGTCTTTCTCACTACATTAAAAGAGAACAAACATACATACATATTCTGTGCATTTTCCATGGGGCAGCCAACTTTTCCAGGAAAAAGCACTACAGCTATGCTATTCAGTCAGCTTCCAGCATACAAAGAAAAAAACGCCATCAGAGGTGTCTCTTCAAACAAAGTAACTCAACTGAGCATCAATCCATGATCTTATGCTACATTTGTAAGACTGCAGAAAACGCTGCGTCACCGGTACTAAGGCTGACCGCCTGCAGACCCGGTTCGGTCAGCGGCAGCACCCCGAGACCCCGCGGCGGCGGAGAGACAGCAGCCCCAGCGCGCAGCACAGCCCCGAGGGACCCGCCGAGCTCCCACCCCGGCCCACCCGCTGCAGTGCCAGCGCCTCTCTCCCGACAACGGCCACTCATGAAGCAAATGGTTTCAACAGTACGAGGATTCATAATCTATTTTTCAGCACAGACCCGCGAAGGAGGAGAAAAAAAAAACAGTGCACAATAAGCCTTTCATTCAAACAAGAAAGGCTTCCAGAAGTACAGAGTGTCTCTAAGCTTTATCCAAAACTCACTGATATCAACAGAGGCCGATGGAACCTCCTGTGTTTTGGTGTGTGCCCATTTCTATCAATGGACTCTGGAGGAGGCTAGCACCCAAGACAGTTTGAAAGCATCATCAGTCACACTATCATGCATTATTAATAACACAACAAACTCAAAACAGCACACCGGAATTCCAGCTAGCTCATACTCTGTGACAGTATCATAAATTCACCACCCCTTTAAAAACCTTTCCTCAAATCATACAAAGATCTGTCTCTGCCATAACCACTACAAATTATTCTCCCCCACCTTGTAACAAGCAACACCATTACAGCATGATGGTGGAATAGCAGAGACTGAGATATAGAGCAGGGTACAATTTTACATATGATAGATGTAGTCCTTGGCTGGGAAAGCAAACACAGGAAGAACACTCTGTCTGACAGAGTATCCAAAGCACAGGCACAGATGTCTTTCAGCTTACTATTAGACAGCAAGCCCAAAGTAATGCACTGCTGGTTTTAAATTGAGTTACGTGAAGAGTTATTCATGCTCCCAGCAAGAACAGGGAGTATTATTGTGTTACACAAATAGGTACATAGTAAATTAATAACAAAATTAAGATCTTGTTAAGTGTTTTCCATATAGAAACTTTGTTCACTTGTCATTTAATTGTCATTTAATCAAAAGAACCCTCATATCCCTCAATGAAATGGTACTGCATTTTGTTCTCTTGGATTTACTAAATTATAGAGCAGGCTTATGCTACACTAACTCTTCAAGTCTCCAACTGTAGCCTAAAGTTACTTCAACATTAGACAAACATGAATTCTGACAGGGTAAGGTACAGCACAATGAGTGACAGACAAGAAGTATTTTTTAAAGTCATTAAACAACAAAAAGAGTTTCCATCATAGACAAAGTTTAGGAGAATTCAGTGTGAGAAATCAGTTCTAATAACACAGATCTCACGCTACAAGAAACGTTTCTTTGGTGTGGAACCATGCAGTGATGCAAAAAAACCCTCATGACATGCTAAAAAAAGAAGGGAGGAAAGAATGCATCTTCAGTCGAGTGAAGAGCTCCAATACACAAAAGAAGTATTGATGTCAGGTCAGGTGTTCATCACCACATTGCTTCATCTTCCCCAACAGCCAGAGGGTAAGCAACAACCGGCAGTCAGCACGGCGAGGCAGAGGCGAACCGCGGTACTGCTAAAACGAAGAACTGGCTTTAAACCCTAAAAACAAAGGTTTGGCACGTTGTTGCGGGACGGACTGATGCTTCACTGCTTCAGCTGTGTATTTGATGTGAACGCTCTCACCCGAGGAACCCCTTCCTAATCACATTTCTTTTCACACACTGCCGCAAGAGAAATCTCACCCTGCGCTACAAAAAAACAAAACAAAAACCCCACAGAACAGTCTCCGCTTTCTCTGCTTTCCCCCCACATCCCCCCCCGGCCCCCCGCACCCCTGCCGGGAGCTGGTGCAGGCCGGCACCGCGGACACTCACCGGAGAGCTCGTCCGGCTCCAGCCCGGTCTCGGTGTCCAACCCGCACACCACGAAGTAGTCGGCGAAGCGGCCGGGGGGC
>NW_008683387.1:0-1188 GCF_000695815.1 Acanthisitta chloris | reverse complement strand
CATTGCTGGTCTCAATGACTTCCCCACACAACCTGTAGGTATGCCTGGCATTTATGTTTACTGGTACAAATTTTCTACAGCACATGAGTGTATCCCAAATAGCAGTTCTTAACCTAAAATACACATTTCTGTCCCTCTCTAACTAGCAATTCAGCTGGGAACACATGTGAGCATCTTCCTTACTCACGATCTGAGTTAACAAACAAGATTAATTAATTCCTTTATCCCATTGAAAAGGATGATCTTGCAAAGTCTCCACCATTGAGAAACCTAAAGAGTTTGTTAAAGAAAAAGCTGGGTAGGATAATAAATCGAGTGGATCTTCTACTGAGGTGGCCCAGGAGGTGTCATTTGGGCCCTTCCAGCTCTCTTGGCTAGAGTATTTTACATTTGAAGCTGGGAGTGCAGCAGCATCTCCCCAAAATACATCTGGACACTGGCATAAAGTGTGGCATATTGCATGTGTGAGCACTCAGACAATTAGAAACATATTGTTTCTTGGTGTTAAAAGAATTGGATTTGCTTAGGCCCTTCTCTCAAAAATTAAAATAAACAATGAGGATTGTGAGAAAAATGTATATCAGGTTCCAGCCAAGCACCAGTATTTCCAGAGGGCCCTTGTAAGCATTGAAGATAATGAATGTTAAAACAGAGGCAGACTTCTTGACCCTTTTCCTGGAGCTCCTCAGTTCTCTGGAGAGCAAGGGTCTTCATGTTTTCCACCTCCTGGGGGTGCCAGGGCAGTGATGAAGTGTGTGCCCCTGGCCTCAGGCTGATGCCAGGCTGTCCTGAATCCCATCCCTGTGCTGGGCAACAGGGAGAGCATCTATGAGCAGGGGGCAGGCTGTGATGGGCTGCTCGGCTGGGGACTACTGGCCAAGAAGCCAAGCAGGAGGTGGGAAATCTAGTGGGGACTGGATCTCTGCTGGAAATACAGGCAGCAATTATTATTGTGAGAGGGGAGCATAGGCAGAGCAGCCAGCTGGGAGGTGGGACATCACATAAGCGATGGGTCTGTGCCACAAAGGCAGGCTGAGATTGGCTGCTTGGCTGGAACAAAGGCCCGAGATCCCAGTCTGGGGGCAGGGGATCCAGTGGGGAGCGGTTCCATGCCCGGCGGGCAGGCTGAGATTGGCTGCTTGTCTGAGGACAAAGGTCCGCGATCCCAGTCTGGGGGCAGGGGATCCA
>NW_008683386.1:0-1634 GCF_000695815.1 Acanthisitta chloris | reverse complement strand
GGAGGACGCACGATCTTCATCCCGGCCAGGCGCACCCTGAGCGGCACAGAGTCACCTCGGGGGGACAGGGGACACCCCTGGGGGACAGCCACGGGCCCCATGCCCTAAACCCACCCCAGGGGACGCCAACGTGGGGGTACAGCGGGAATAGTGGGTCACCAGGTTACCCCAGGGGGACACAGGGCTTGGGGACACCGTTTGTGTCCCCTCTGGGGGCAATGGGAAGGGTCTCCATGCAGTGACATCATCTTGGAACTTGGGGGGACACAAACATGGGGACACAGACACAGGGACATCCCCTGAGGTGACAGGACACCCCTTGTGTCCCCTCTGGGGGCAATGAGAAGGGTCTCCACGCAGTGACATCACCTTGGGACTTGGGGGGACACTCCTTGGGGGGACAGGACACCCCTTGTGTCCCCTCTGGGGGCAATGGGAAGGGTCTCCATGCAGTGACATCACCTTGGGACTAGGAAGGACACAAATATGGGGACACAAACACAGGGACATCCCCTGGGGTGACAGGACACCCCTTGTCCCCTCTGGGGGCAATGGGAAGGGTCTCCATGCAGTGACATCACCTTGGGACTTGGGGGGACACTCCTTGGTTTGACAAACACAGGGACACCCCCTGATGTCCCCAGTGTCTTACCTGGTGGCAATGTCATCGTCCTCTCCTCCCCAACCCCAGTACTCATTGGGGAAACCATTGATCTTCATGTACTGGTCAGGAGTGAGGGCTGAGACTCCCCCAAAGTACTGTGGGTAGGGCAAACTGGGAGGGGACAGACAAGAGGGGACACTAAGCCACTGTGTCCTTCCTCAGCTGTCCCCAGTATGTCCCCAGTGCCACCACTGACCTGTAGCCAAACTTATTCATGGCCACCGAGACGTGTTTGGGGTTCCAGGGGTCACACGTGTAGAGGTTGTGATCGTTTTCGGGGATCAGGTCCACGTCGTGCAGGAAGAGACAATCCCAATCCTCATCCTTCAGTGCCTCCCATCCCCATGTTCAGAACCTTCGCCTGGTGGAAGGTGCAATTCCCAGTCTGGGGTGGGAAAAAGTGGGACTGGGAGCTCCCCAACCTCCCAGTTCACTCCCACATTCTGCAGCTTCACCTGGTGGAAGGTGCAATTCCCAGTCTGGGGTGGGAAAAAGTGGGACTGGAAGCACTGGGAGCTCCCCAACCTCCCAGTTCACCCCCACGTTCAGCAGCTTCACCCGGTTGAATGTGGAGTTTCCAGCCTGGAGGGCAGAAAGGGGAACTGGGAGAACTGGGAGACACCTCAAGGTAGCCCAGAGCCCCATTTGGGGACCCCTAAACTCTTTGAGTCATCTTCCATCCCCATGTTCAGAACCTTCGCCTGGTGGAAGGTGCAATTCCCAGTCTGGGGTGGGAAAAAGTGGGACTGGGAGCTCCCCAACCTCCCAGTTCACTCCCACATTCTGCAGCTTCACCTGGTGGAAGGTGCAATTCCCAGTCTGGGGTGGGAAAAAGTGCAACTGGAAGCACTGGGAGCTCCCCAACCTCCCAGTTCACCCCCACATTGAGCAGCTTCACCTGGTGGAAGGAGCAATTCCCAGTCTGGGATGGGAAAAATTGGGGCTGGAAGCACTGGGAGCTCCCCAACCT
>NW_008683385.1:0-8752 GCF_000695815.1 Acanthisitta chloris | reverse complement strand
CCACAGCATTCTCTTGGAGAAGCTGGCTGCTTATGGCTTAGGTGAGCATACTGTTGGCTGGGTCCATAAGTTTGCAGACCAACTCCAAGTTGGGTGGTAGTGTTGATCTGCTGGAGTGTAGGAGGGATCTGGACAGGCTGGATTGATAGGCTGAGACCAGTTTAATGAGGTTCAACAAGGCCAAGTGCCAGGTCCTGCACTTGGGTCACAACCATCCCATGCAGCACTACAGGCTGGGGGCAGAGTGGCTGGAAAGCTGCCCAGCAGAAGTTGCGGGTTAACAGCCAGGTGAACATGAGCCGGCAGTGTGTCCAGGTGGGCAAGGCAGTCAATGGCATCCTGGCTTGTATCAGCAACAGTGTGGCCAGCAGGGCTAGGGCAGTGACTGTCCCCATGTACTTGGCACCAGTGAGGCCACGCCTTGAATCCTGTATTTAGTTTTGGGCCCCTCACTACAAGACAGACATTGAGGTGCTGGAGTGTGTCCAAAGAAGAGCAATGAAGCTCGTGAAGAGTCTAGAACACAGCAGGGCTAGGGCAGTGACTGTCCCCATGTACTTGGCACCAGTGAGGCCACGCCTTGAATCCTGTATTTAGTTTTGGGCCCCTCACTACAAGACAGACATTGAGGTGCTGGAGTGTGTCCAAAGAAGAGCAATGAAGCTCGTGAAGAGTCTAGAACACAAGTCCTATAAGGAGTAGGGAGCTGGGCTGGGGTTGTTTAGCCTGGAGAAAAGGAGACTCAGGGAGGACCTTATTGCTCTCCACAACTAACTGAAAGGAGGTTGTAGCCAGGTGTGGGTCAGTCTCCCAGGTAACAAGTGACAGGACGAGAGGAAACAGCCTCAAGTTGTGCCAGGAGTGATTTAGATTGTATATTACTGCTATATTAACAGTTGGACTTGATGATCTTTAAGGGTCATTTTCAACTGAAGTGATTCTATATATAACTTTCTAGGGAGAAAGACAGCATAGACCATTTAGGGAAGTGGTTTAGTGGTGGGTTAATGTTGGGACGTGCTCTTAGAGGTCTTTTCCAACTGAAACATTTCTATGACTCTAAATAATGCTTGCCCGTAGCCATTTATTTAAAGTAGAGAACATAAGTGTTGGCCTTATTATTACAGCGATAATGTTCAATGTGAAACTCATGTGATATCTGAAAGAGACTTGCACACTCTATAAAATCATAACTGTCCAGTGTGTCAAGTCACACAGACTCTTTTGTAAAGAGTAGAAGCATGAAGAGCAGAGTTCAATGCTTTAATTCTGATATTTCTTTTTTCCAATGCTGACCAGACTTGAAATCTCAGCCTGAACCATCCCCAGTTCTGAGTCACCTGACCCAGCGACAGCAACA
Organism: Acanthisitta chloris; assembly: GCF_000695815.1. Taxonomy (NCBI): domain Eukaryota; kingdom Metazoa; phylum Chordata; class Aves; order Passeriformes; family Acanthisittidae; genus Acanthisitta; species Acanthisitta chloris. The sequence goes on along the minus strand of NW_008683385.1, from coordinate 7,392 downwards.
ACAAATGCAGGCAGTCCCTATTTTTCCTCCTGGGCTGGAGTCATCCTCCCAGGTAAAACTCCATGAGCCCTCATCAGTAGACACCTCTACAACTATTAGCAAAATGTTACAGCTCCCCACTATATCTATGGATAACCAGGCAGTGACTGCCCACCAAACCCAGCAGAAGCAGATAAAACCACCAAAACGGAGGATAACTCCAGCATCCAAGGTGGGTAATTGAATTTGTCCTTAGTAAACATAAACATACAAAACCTTGTATCAGCAATAGTGTGGCCAGCAGAACCAGGCAAGTGATTGTCCCTCTGTACTCAGCACTGGTGATGCTGCACCTTGAATCGTGTGTCCAGTTTTGGGCCCTTCACTACAAGAAGGACATTGAGGTGCTGGAGTGAGTCCAGAAAGCAGCAACAAAGCTGGCAAAGGTTCTGGAGCACAAGTCTTAGGAGAAGCAGCTGAGGGAGCTGAGGTTGTTTAGTCTGGAGAAAAGGAGGCTCAGGGGTGACTTTATCACTCTTTACAACTACCTAAAAGGAGGTTGTAGTCAGGTGTGGGTCAGTCTCTTCTCCTGGGTAACAATTGATGAGAGGAAATGGCCTCAAGTTGTGTCAAGGGAAGTTTAGATTGGATATTAGGGAAAATTACTTCATGGACAGAGTTGTCAGGCATTGGAATAGACTGCCCAGGGAGGTGGTGGAGTCACCATCCCTGGAGGTATTGAGAAGACATATAGGTGTGGTGCTTAGAGATGTGGTTTAGTTGTGGACCTGGCAATGTTATATTAACAGTTGGAACTGATGATCTGAAAGGTCTTTTCCAACTTAAATGATTCTATATATGTTTCTAGGAAGAAGGAGAGGAATGACCATGGTCTGTTTCTTGTTTATAAAGCAGGAAATTCGAAGCTGAATAGTTTTTGGGTTCAAAATGCAGTGATGTCTTTTCTAAGCATGTATCTGATTGTTCTGTGTGGAAAATGAGTGTTGCTGTGTAATTTTTGGATTGACTTAGTAGCCACAAGATGAATATTGTCTGAGGGAGATGGACATGGATGACACTGACATTGTAGAATAGTATGGCTTACTCTTTCAGCTCCAGATCAGGGCACAAAATCAATGAATTAATTTCAGGTTATAAGAATGTAGTTAATTTATGTGATGTAAAGTGGGGGGGGGTTGTCACAGTTCTAGTTAGCAGCAAAGGCTGAGGCAGTAAGTGAAAAAGTCTGTAGTTAAGGGATGAGAAGGTTACTGATATCTTGAATACAGATAGTGCATGCAAAGGAATTATGTTGGTTTTTTTCCTCCTTTAAGATTCCTGCCTCTGCAGTGGAGATGCCTGAATCAGCAGATGTAACAGGATTAAATGTTCAGTTTGGAGCTCTGGAGTTTGGGTCAGAGCCTGCTGTCCCAGAATTTGGATCAACTTCAAGCATTGAGAATACCAGCCAGGCAACCAACAATAGCTTGTACTCAAAATATGTAAAGTATGTGTGAGTTCCCCTCTTGCATTCTTGCATGTCTTCTTTAAAGGGTCAAGTTTGTCTCAAAAAGATAAAGGCACAATTACCATGTAATGGGAGGGGGAAATATGATGTGTAAGGTGAAGTTGATGCCAAGGAAACCTGGAAAAGAACTACTCACAGACTTGTATCTCTGAGCAGCAGGTATTTGTTTATTCAGCACCTGGCACAAGGTGATTACTCCACCAAACTTGTGCACCGAAGTTAACACTTCTCTGGTTTATATGCATTAAAAGCTCATACGTATTCATTATTTCCAGGAATAGGTGGTCATTATTACAATTAGTTCTTGGAAATCATATTGTAATCTCCTCCTTCATCTCCTCCCACTTGGCATTAGTCCGATGGCCTCTGGTGGTCGTCCAGGGGTCGTCAGGAGGAAGGCTGATAGTCTTCATCAGATTGAATTTTTCACCTTTTAGTTTGGCACATGCTCTTTGGTCTTGCTCTTCAGCTTCCAGGTCCTGAGTCCAGTTGCATCTAATTTTACTTCCTTGTAAACACATTATTTTTATGCTACATAAACTAAAATAATGTCCTAAGTTCTACACTTTTCATGCTTAATAAACTAAAACAATGCCTTATTGCTCAACCTCTTACCTTCTGTTTATTCAGGTGCTCTCTACTGAACTATCTTCTATCCTACTCTTAGCCTTAACTATTCGATTCCCATTGTCAAAGTGTTTTCTGTGGATGGCGAAATTTATTTTCTAATAAAATAAAAATCTCCCTGGATGGGTCAGTGTGAAGCTGGAGATGACAGGAATGTAAATATCCTTATAATTAAGCTACCCTTTATAGAATTGCTTTTTCATGTTTAATTGTCTTGATTTTCAAATTTGTTTTGAGGGTTTGTTCCTCACAACATGATTTTTTTTCCTGCTTTTGGTCCAGGAGAGATGATCTTTGTACCATATGTGTGTATTAGTGGATTGTCACTAGATTACAAATCTGATGCTTCTATGGGATGAGAAAAGAAGCCAGTCTTTTAGTATGCAGAAGCTCTTACTGAAATGCTAAAATGGCCAATGATAAATGCCAGTGTACCAGTAACCCATTTTTTCTTCCTTATTCATTCAAAAATTGGTTTCAGTAAGAAGTTTCCTGAAGTTAATGCAGAAATACTAGTAAAAATGAACTTTCACATTAATTTCTAGGTCTAGAAACTAAGAAATAAAAAAGCTGTTTAGAAAGTAAAAAAATCCTGCATGTTTTAAAGTAATTTTCCTCTTTGCATAGTTCTGTTAGACTGCTACTTTAATGACAGAATTCTATTGTAAAAAGAGACTGGGTGCTTCTCATCATATACCAGACTTTATGGATCTATTTGTTTAAAAAGGGAGTTTATGATCATTAATATTTCCTTTGAGAAGTGAAAATAGTATGACCAAAAAGTGCCTGTGTGTAAACTCTTGTTTTGGTTGGGCTGGCAGGAGGAAGGTGAATGGTGCTTAGTGCAGCTGATGGTTTTGAAGCAGTGATTACAGGGGACCAAAGTGAAATTATATATCTTTTGTCATTATTAGATTTTCTAGTGTAAATGTAGATTTGACTGCATGTTTAAGGTAGTTCTAGGTAACTGTATAGGAGCTGACATTTTCACGAAGGTGTTTGAGATGTCATTTATCATGAAAATAAATAATTTTTACTTTTTCCAGTGATCCTTTGAATACCTCTCTGCCAATATCCAATACAGTACAGGAGTTCACCTACACAACTTCTGCCATCAGCTCTTCCAGTCTGACCTATTCATCCCAGAGCAGTAGCCCAGTAGCAACTTCCTCCTATGACCAGACTTGTGTGCATAGTAGGATAGCATACCAGAGCTCCATGACTCTATCTGAACCAACCCCTGTTGCAGTTACGGTGAGTGAATTTCAGAAATAAGACCTTGAAAAAGGGGAAATATTTTTATCTGTGTTAGGCATGTATTACCCAGATATGTTAATATTTTAACCAAGCCAAGTGATATTTTTAATTTCCAAGTGCACTATGTTGTTTTTCTTTTCCTATTGTGTAGCCATTTCTTGTATTTGAGATATAAGGGCCTCTGCTTTTATGGGTTTTGACATCTTAAATTGCTGTTTGATGTTTATTCTTAGGAACACTTAACATTCTAGTTGAGTTTCCTTCCCTGAAGCTTAGTTTTTAAAAAAGGAACTATCTCTGTATGTAAATATTAGTTATGGTATTTTGCTATAGCTTGACAGTTTCTATCCAAAGGTATATTATTTATTAAATTAATATGGCACCTAGTAAATGGATCCCAAACTGTTTGTGGCCCTTCCAGCATTACTCTTTTGTTAGATTTAAACCACAGTGGCAATTAGTTTCATCTTTTATTTTAAAGAGCATAGAGGGAGATCTTAATCTAAGACAGAGAGAGTCTCAGGAGATATTCAAAACCACCTACTCTTTTTGTATATGGAATGTAGGTTTGTTTTAAGAGAATTTAATTTATATTTAGGAACTTGTGAGAATTTGTAAATTTATTTACTCCTGGCCTTTTATTATGTAATGGCTCAGTCACATATGTCTTCTGCACTGGCTTGTATGTACTGGTGAGGATCAAGCGTAGACTGTACACTTCTGTACTCCAGAACAAAAAACAACTGGTACCTCTCAAGTCTTATCTTTGAATGGAAAAAAAAATTGGTGTGTCTGTGTAACTTGGATAGTTAAAATTATAAGTTGCATTAGATCAAAATCACAACCATTTCCTATATGTTAATGCAATTCTTTCTTTCATATGGGTGTGAACCTGAAGTTTGTTATATGCGGTACATGGGATGGTCTCCTGCTGTATTATGGGTTTCTTGGGTGTATTATGGGCAGTATATGGGATTCTGTATGTTCAGGACACCTTGCACTTGAGACAGCTTTATTATGTGGGTTTGTTAAAGGCTGTAAAAAAGTTAATTTTCTGTCTTTTTTGTCTTTCAATTTAGAATGAATATAGAATTTTGCATGAAACATTCAGTGTGTGATTTAGTCTGAAAATTTAATGTACCTGTATGATAATTTATTCATCCATTTCTCCTTTGTTTGCAGAACGGACACAGCAGTGTTAGAACACAGGCAACTCTTGACAGTAAGTTTAGAAAGCTTGGTTGTGCACAGGGCTTTCTGATCTTCCCTTACTACTTGCTATGCACACAACTGTAGCAGTGATGCCTGGTTTAAGGTTTTATATTGTTTTTGCTGGCTGACTTTTGAGTTTATTTTGTATTTGCATAGGATATACTACTTGCTTGACTAAAATTGAAGTATGAAAGCAGCTCTTAAATCTACAAACCTAAGCAGTCTTAGAATTAAAGAAGCTGCTTTGCTGCTGCTTGTTCTTTTGAATTTATCTGCCAAAAATTAATATAAAATTAAATCTTAATATCATATTTCTTAGTAATTCTTCCAATTCTCAGTTGGGAAGCTGTGAGTAGCATTTTGCTGTAATGACACAAAGTCACATTCTCTGAATCTGTTATGTGAGGGAACGTCAGTTAAATCAGTCCATGGTTTAATTGGGATATGTATAATTTGTTCACACTGGTGATGTTCTCCATCATTAGTTAGAGGCCTGAGGCTTGCTGGATTCAAGGTGTTACCTCTTTTTAAGATTACATTATCCACTATTATGAAGATCAGTTCTTGTTTATGTGCCCATTTTGTCATCAAAGCTCAGGTTGCATAGTCTCTCATGTTCCACCTCATGTGGGACATGGACTGTTACATGATGTCCCCAGACAAGGGGGCAGCTCTTTTCCAATATTGTTGCTGGTGCTTCTGCTGACTTAATACAGGCTGCCGCTCCTGTCGCAACTGGATCTAGTTGAACTGAGTAATATGAACAGTCCTAAATTCTGCAATACCACTTCACTTGCTATTCTTTATGTTCATGTACATACCAATTAAAAGGATCTGGGAGCCCAAGAGCAGGAGCAGACACTAAAGCTCCTCTTATAGCTTTAAAAGCTTGTTCTTTCTCTGGACCCCATGCAATGGGCTCTCTTTGTTCTTGATTGCCTCCGTTGGAGACTTAGTTCCCTTAATCTAGGAATCCATGGCCAACAGAATTCCACAACTCCTGAGAAAACCTCATACCTGCCTGGACGTAGGAATTTAATTATGGCCTCTGTTCTTTACAAATCTATTATCTGTTGACATTTTCCCAAAATATAGCCTAAATATATAACTTCCTTTTGATCCAGCTGAAGTTTGGACAGAGATGGATGGTATTCCCTTTTCACTGGGGTAATACATAAACATACTGTCTAATATACAAGCATTCTTATCACTACTTGTTAATGACAAATCATCCACATACTGTACAAAACCCAATTTGCACAGTAATTTCATACTCCTTAAATCAACCTCTAATATTTGTGGAAGGAAAATAATATGGTAGGGGAATCCAGCAAAACCCTGGAGAAGATGTGGCCAAATCAGTTGTTTTTCCCAGGTGAAGACAATCAAAGGCTGACTTTCTTCATCTAGCAGAATGCTGAAAAAGGCAGCTGTTAAATCAGTTACAGTAAAATATTCAGCCATAGGGGGTACTTCTAAAAGTATTGTTTAGTGGTCTGGCACCACTGGATGAGGGATTGCTACGTGTTGGTTAATTTCACACAAATCCTGCACAAAGTGGTACTCAGGGTCTTCATCTTCAACCAACCTATTCTTCTGTACAATAGGGCAGTTATATGGTGACCCACATACCTTCAGAATCCCTTGGGCTAAGTATCAGTCTATTTGCTTCTGGATACTCTCGGTTTCTAGGCGAATAAGGTCCCATCTCACAGTGGGTGGCACTCCTCCCTTTGTTTTATTACTTACAGGCTGTGCTAAGGCCAACAGTCCCACATCTGTACTGGTCTGCATCACATCGGTATATGCTTCTTAAAATATTTCTGGATGTTGGGAGTTGGCTGGTCTAACAGAGACACTAACTGCGAGTGTATTATTAAAGTTTTGTGATGTCATTCCCCTGTATTTCAGTAAAACCTGCTGAAGGTGGCTCCAGAAATTACTAGGTGGTTCATCCATCCCCTGTCAACATTCTTGTATTTTAGACCAGTTAATCCCTCATTCACCACATGAATCAGTATAAAGAAAGATAAAGTACTGGCTGTCTTTCTTGTACAGCAATGTCTAAGGCCAACTGGTTAGCTCTGACCTCCGCAAACTGACTTGATTCACCTTCTCCTTCAGCAGTTTCTGTGACTTGTCGTAGGGGACTCCATACAGCTGCTTTCCATCTACGATGCTTTCCCTCAAGATGGCAAGATTCATCAGTAAACAGGGCATACTGCTTTTCAGCATTTGATAATTCATTATATAATGGGGCCTCTTCAGCATGCATTGCTTCCTCCTCTGGAGACATTCCAAAATCTTTGCCTTCTGGCCAGTCCATGATCGCTTCTAAGATCCCTGGACGACTGGGATTCCCTATCCGAGCTCGCTGTGTGATCAGGACAATCCACTTACTCCATGTGGCATCAGTTGCATGATGTGTAGAACATCCAACACAACACAGGTAGTCTGGGCACCTGGAGAAGCTGTGATTCAGTACCTATTACCTCCGAAGCAACTCGAACCAGTTAATAAGTTGCCAGTATCTCTTTTTCAGTTGGAGTGTAGTTAGCTTCATATCCTCTATATCCCCGAATCCAGAAACCCAGAGGTCGGCCACGAGTCTCCCCTGATGCTTTCTGCCTCCCCGAATCCAGAAACCTAGAGGTCGGCCACGAGTCTCCCCTGATGCTTTCTGCCAGAGGCTCCAGGTAGGACCATTCTCCCCAGCTGCAGTGTAAAGCACATTTTTTACATCTTGTGCTGTTCGAATTGGGCCAAGGCCTACGGCATGAACTATTTCT
>NW_008683384.1:6690-11705 GCF_000695815.1 Acanthisitta chloris | reverse complement strand
AGCAGCAGTGTTTGGAGATATCCCACGAACTGAGCTACTCCTTGGGGCTGGCTCATCCCCATCCCCAAGTGAGGGAAGAGCCAGTGCTGCCAAGCCCCTGTGGTTCCCCTGGCAGGGAGCAGACTGAGGGGGCTGAGCCAGGCTGATAACAGCCCCGGAAAGCCTCAGAGACACTCAGCCAGGACCTCTGCCTCTCGTCAGCATTACCTGCCAAGGGCTCTGCTCCAGCACTGCACCTTGTCAGCTTTATGGTAATGGGAAACAGCTGCTGTGGGGGAGGGTGGAACGGGAGAGAAAGAGCCTGGAGAGGGGGAGAAGGAGCCATTCATAATTTTTCTGCTCTGTGCCCAAAGCTCTGCTGTGAGGGAGCTCAGACTCACAGAGTGGACTGAGCTGGAAGGACCCAAAAGGAGCATCAGTCCAACTCCTGCCCAGACACCCCAACAATCCAACCTGTGCCTGAGAGCATTGGCCAAACACTCCTGGAGCTCTGTCAGGCTTGGGACTGTTCCAGTGCCCAAACACCTCTGGGGGAAGAAACTTCTCCTAATATCCAACCTAACCCACCCCTGACACAACTTCAGGCCATTCCCTGGGCTCTGTCACTGGTCCTAGAGAGCAGATGTCAGAGCTGCCTCTGCACTGCCCTTCAGGAAGAAGTTGCACACAGTGCTGACAGGATGGGGAGGAGGCACCCAAAACCCTGGCAGTGGGAATACTGAGAATGCTGAAGGTGCTTGGGAGCCAGATCTTGGGATCTTCTCAGCTGTGGGTGAGCACTATGTGGGCTGAAGGTTGATTTTCCGGCTTGATGGAGTTTCCCATTCCCCTGGTTCCAGCATCCTCCTGCCCCAGAAGAAAGCTTAGTCCTAATTAAATCCCATTGATAGTCCCAGAGCTGCCCAGCTCAGGCTCAAGGTCATGTCCAGGAGACAAGCTCATATTTTACCCAAAATAGCCACTCCACACCCCAAACTGCCAGCAGAGCTCAGGTCACTGCTCTGCACAGACCATGGATAATAGAATCCTCAGGGTTGGAGGAGATCTCTAAGACCATCAAGTCCAGCGATTAACCTGTCACTGCTGGAACCCCTAAACCCTAAACCAGATCCTTCAACACCAGATCCACACACCTCTTAAACACCTCCAGGGATGGTAACTCCACCACCTCCCTGGGCAATATTCCAGTGCCTGAATACCCTAACAGGGATAACATTTCCCCCAACATCTATTCCATGGTTCTATGATTTTATGAGGGTTCTCCAGGTGGTTTGGGGAACTCCCATCACCCCACAAATTCCAGCTCACCCTGACCTCCCCAACCCTGCAGCCAAACCAGCCTTTAAAGGCCTTTCCAACCCAAACTAGTAGAGTCATAGAACCATCAACCTTGGAGGAGACCTCTAAGATCATCAAGTCCAATCATTAACCTGTCACTGCTGGAACCACTAAACCCTAAACCAGATCCTCCAGTGCCAGATCCAGACACCTTTTAAACACCTCCAGGGATGGTGACTCCACCACCTCCCTGGGCAATACTCCAGTGCCTGAATCTCCCAGGACAGGTCCCATGGAGAGGATTGTCCTTTGGATACCACAGCATCATTCCTCCCTGTGCTCCATTCTCAAAGCCCTGCGACACCCCAACCTTTCAGCTTGTCCTTCAGGATCTCCACCCTCTATGGCTCTGGGAACAGGGTGAGGATTTACACATGTGTCCAGGGTTTCTGGGAAAAGCAGTCCCAGCAAGGAACCAGCTCCATAATTGGGTTAGCTCTGCTCATTTGCAGGAACAGGTTGCTGCTAATGAGTTTTAATTAAAACCATCTCCGTGGTGTCAGCGAGTTGAAATCAAGGGCAGCTATTAATATTGATGGAAGTTCTCCCTCTGGATCCCAAGCAGGTGGGGGAAGAGACTGGCTGTCTGCAGCATTCCCAAACTGGGGCAAATAAAGCCAAGGTTGCCAAGGCAAAGGGTTCAAACCTTGCTCAGGCCCAACACACAAAGCCCATGGTCAACTCAGCCTCTTCCACCAATGCAGATCTCCCTCTCCCATCTCCCAGGCTTTCTCCAGGCTAATTGTAGCAACCAACCTCACCAGAAGGATTCTCTAGGGCTCCATCCCACCTGTGGTGTATGGACATAAGAGTTTCTCTGCTGTGGAAGCACTCTCTGCTTTTATTTTTACCATGAAAATGCAAGTTTTGGCCTGTCTGAAGCTCTGGAAGAGATTTTCCCCTTCTTCTTCCCAGCCCTGGCTCTGCCCTGAGGTTTCACAGCTCATTGCAGCCACGCTCTGAGCACATTTTGAGTGTTTTAAAGACAGAGCTTTATGCTCTCTCCAGCTTTTAGTGCTCCAGGGAGATGGGATCAGAGTGATTTTGGATGCACTGGTGCTGGAACATGAAGTGGGATCCATGCCTGGATGGTGACTCTGGGCACCTCTGGGTGCAGGAGAGGATCAGAGAGCCCAATCCTGGCACAGTCACTCCTTCATACAGCTCTGACTGTTGGTTCTGCTTTCTCAGATAAAGGACTTCATTCCCCAAGAGACAAAATTCCACTTCAATCCATCAGTGGAAAATGAATATTGAATTCCAGGGGCTGTTTGGGTCCATTTCCTACTCAACCCTAATACAAGAAGAACTGAACCTTTGTGCTTCTCTTTTTCCCCCAAAAACCAGGTCTCCATCTCAAACCTGTGACTGCTCTTGGCTTTTTGTCTCCCTCTTGGAGACAAAAGGAAAGGAATTCCAGGGGCTCACTGGGAAGAGGTGGGATGCTGCTTACAGCTCACTGAGGATGGGCTGAGCACCAAAGGGCTCTCAGGGCATTGGGCAGGAATTAAAGGCAGCTCCAACTCTGCCTTGACAGTGCAGGATTGTCCCTAAGGAATTCCAAAGGCACAAATCCTCCATGGATATGTACATCACTCATCCTCCACAAAGCCCAAGAGCCAACACCCATGGAGAAAAGCTGAGTTATTTAGAGACTCTCAAATCTATCTTACATCCCTGGAATAAAACCTGGATTGATATCAAATACAAGGAAAATCCTGCTGGAGTGAGTTTGTTCAACCTGGAGAACTCCAGGGCAGGCTTAGGGTGGGTTTTCTCTGCCCTCAGTGCCTTTAAGACCACAAACCACAGTGCAATCCTGTTTTTCCCAGCACTGGGCAGCTGAAGAAACAATTGGAAGCAGATGTTGGAAGCACAGGGACACTGGGAGGGGTGGGACAACTGGGGTTGAGCCCCCACCAGTAGCCCTGAGCTCCTGGTGCTCAGGGGAGGAACTCACAGCCCCCCAGAGATGCTCTCAGCAGACAGAGCCTAACCCAAAGCAGATGGGAGGGGAAGGATTTCTTCAGGGACCTGAGGAATAAAGGGATTCACATAGATCAGCTGCAGAGAGAGAGCAGAGATGTCCCAGGGATGGGGGGAATTTGGGAAAAAGTCTCCAGCAGTGGGTTTGCTGTATATCCCTTGCAGTGGTGCCTGGAAACGTGGATGGATGTGTGGAAAGCAGAGTTCAGTCCATGCTGGGAAGCAGAGTTCATCCATTCTCCTTCCCAAGTCCAACTCCTGGTATGTTTGACAGTCCCAGCTCAGCCTTCACATTTTCTCCCCATCCCTCACCCACATCCTGCAGCAGGAGTGAGACAGGAGCACATCCTCTTCCTCCTCCTCCTCCTCCTCCCTGCCTGCTGCAGGGCTTGGATTGGGAAAAATCCAACGAGAAGTTGTGGCTATCTCAATCCCAGGGCTCTGTATGGGCATGCAGGGCAGGAATTTGGGCTGCCAGATCTCCAGGTAGGGTTGTGTCCTGCAGGTAAAGCAGGGCAAAAATTCCTCCTGAGCCCTTTTAGCTTGGGAAAAGCAGAGGGAATAGGGTGGATGTGGACCTGCAATGGGGGAGCTCTGCCTGCAGCACAGATTTCATGGCATCTGGAGGATTTGGGGCTAGGGGTAGCAGCAGGAGGCACTGACTCTGCCCAGATCTGAGCTGCAATGAAAATCAAGTGAAAAACTACTTTATCAAGAGGATTTTTTGCTCCACCTGCAGACTGTCCTAAGGAGGAAAAACCAGCCAAAAATCCCTTTTCTTTGGCCTTCCTGAGCTTCATTGCAGACTCAAATCTGAGCTGCAATGAACATCCTGTGACAAAATGCTTTACCAAGAGGATTTTTGCTGTCATCCTCCTGCAGATTGTCCAATGAAGGAAAAAACCCAACACAAAAGCCCTTTTCTTTGGCCTTCATGAGGCACTGACTGCTCAAATCTGACTTGCAATGAAAATCCAGTGACAAAACACATCAGCAAGAGGATTTTTGTTGACATCCTCCTGCAGACAGTCCTAAGGAGGAAAAAACAGCCAAAAAGCCTTTTCTTTGGCCTTCCTGAGCTTCATTGCAGACTCAAATCTGAGCTGCAATGAACATCCTGTGACAAAATGCTTTACCAAGAGGATTTTTGCTGTCATCCTCCTGCAGATTGTCCAATGAAGGAAAAAACCCAACACAAAAGCCCTTTTCTTTGGCCTTCATGAGGCACTGACTGCTCAAATCTGACCTGCAATGAAAATCCAGTGACAAAACACATCAGCAAGAGGATTTTTGTTGACATCCTCCTGCAGACAGTCCTAAGGAGGAAAAAACAGCCAAAAAGCCTTTTCTTTGGCCTTCCTGAGCTTCATTGCAGGCCCAAATCTGAGCTGCAATGAACACCCAGTGACAAAATGCTTTAGCAAGAGGATGCCAGCCCCAAAATCAGGGATTTCAGCCCCAAAATCAGGTGAATCAGTCGCTCCCTTAGCCATCACCTTCCCAGACCTTCCTCCCACCTCCTTCAGCCACCAAACTGTGACAGAACAACCTCAATTCCATCATTTCCTATTATCCAGTGCAATGAACATCAAGTGACAAAATGCTTTATCATGAGGATTGTTGCTGACATCCTCCTGCAGATTGTCCTGAGCAGGAAAAACCAGCCAAAAAGCTTTTTCTTTGGCTTTCTT
>NW_008683384.1:0-6467 GCF_000695815.1 Acanthisitta chloris | reverse complement strand
CATTTGCTCTTTCGTTTTGAATAATAGGAAATGATGGAATTGGAAGGTTTTTGCCACACTTTAGTGGCTGGAGGAGGTGGGAGGAAGGTCTGGGAAGGTGATGGCTAATGGGATCCATTAATTCACCTTATTTGGGGGCTGAAATCCTCTTGCTAAAGCATTTTGCCACTGGATATTCATTGCATTGGATAATAGGAAATGATGAAATTGAGGTTCTGCCACACTTTAGAGGCTGGAGGAGGTGAGAGGAAGGTTTGGGAAGGTGATGGTTAGGGGAGCCACAGATCTACCTGATTTTGGGGCTGAAATCTCTTATTTGGGGCTGAAATCCTCTTGCTAAAGCATTTTGTCACTGGATGTTCACTACAGCTCAGATTTGGGTCTGCAATGAAGCTCAGGAAGGCCAAAGAAAAGAGCATTTTGGTTGGATTTTTCCTGCTCAGTACAATCTGCAGGTGGATGTCAGCAAAGATTCTCTTGATAAAGTAGTTTTTCACTTGATTTTCAGCTCAGCTCAGATCTGGGCAGAGTCAGTGCCTCCTGCTGCCACCCCCAGCCCCCAAATCCCTCAGCTGCCCATGAAATCTGTGCTGTAGGCAGAGCTCCCCCATTGCAATGCCATATCCACTCTATTCCCTCTGCTTTTCCCAAGCTGAAAGGGCTCAGGAGGAATTTTTGCCCTGCTTTTGAGGGGCTTTTCCTGCCACCCTTTGTGTTCCCCTGGGCAGAGTCAGTGCCTCCTGCTGCCACCCCCAGCCCCCAAATCCCTCAGCTGCCCATGAAATCTGTGCTGTAGGCAGAGCTCCCCCATTGCAATGCCATATCCACTCTATTCCCTCTGCTTTTCCCAAGCTGAAAGGGCTCAGGAGGAATTTTTGCCCTGCTTTTGAGGGGCTTTTCCTGCCACCCTTTGTGTTCCCAGGGGGAGAAAAGAGAGTGGTGGCAGCTCCCACTTCTCCTTGCCCTGCTGCTTCCATGCCTGCATCTCCTATCTGGAGGGGAACAGGAGCTCCTTTTTGGGTTATGCAGAGTGCAAGGATCGGGATGAAACCCCTCCTGCCTGCAGACAGCTTGGGCCAGCTCTATCCATCACCCTGGGGCAGCCCCTGGAGCTATCCATCACCCTCAGGACTCTCAGCCCCCTGATGCCTTGCAGACACACAGCAAATCCCCTTCCCTCCCCTCCCAGCCCTCAGCCAGGGCTGCTCTCCCTCAGATTCAGCAGAAATCCCATTTTCCATTGAAAATTCCTTCCTTGCAAACATTCTCAACACCAACTCTATGTCCAACAGGGAATTTGGCTGCTACAAAGCAGTAGCTTACACTGAACATAAGACACTGTGCCTGGAGGATGTCACAACAGATGGAAATGCATCCCTAGACCTTTGCAGGGCTAACTGGAACTCCTTTCCTGGGATTATAAGGACTAGAGACCTGGGAGGTTCCAAAGCTCTGGAGCCAAGGGAAAACTTCCTAGCAGTTTTCTCCTTGCACATTTGGCTTTTCTGCCCTGAATGAAATATGTTCTTTGGGCTGGAATTTCCTGAGAGGAGCACAGAAACCCAGCACAAGGGGTGAAAAATGATCAGGGAGCTCTTTGGTTCTGTATTTTGAAGGAAAAATGATTTTTGCTGGAAGATTTTAAAGGCTTCATTTAGAAAAAGGCATAAAACCTTCTCCTATGTAAACTCTTCTAAGAGATTTAGCCTTGTTCCTAAGGCTTCTGCATCAGAATCTCTGGAAAACGTTGGAGCTAAGGAAGAACTTCACAAGAAGGTGGTTAAGGCTTTTTAATTTTGTGGGAAACAATCCTGGAGGGCAGAATTCAGTGCTGGATGGAGGAAAGAGCTGTTTTAGCTGCATGATGTGCCCTAACAGGTGTTGGTGAGGGTTGGGATGGACTATGTAGGTGTGGAATAGATCACCCAGCCACAAATCTGGACATAAACCCAGGTAAAACTCAGCAATCCGATGATTTTAAGCAGCTATCCAAGTGGCACCTTCATTTCTGTGGGGATCAGCAAGATGATGTTTCCCCAAAACCAGTGTTTCCCAGCAGTTTACACCTGTAGTGCCATTGAACCACTTGGTTCACCTGGAAACACCTCCCTGAGATCCTCAGATCCCTCCCTGAGCCAGGAGAGCTGAGGTTTCCCTATTCCCTAAGACCCTTTCATCTTTTAGGCTTTGGGTTTCACGCTAGCAGCATCCTCCAAAGCATCCCAAAGCTTCCCAAAGGAGTGAAGCCACCTGGGGGCAGGAGGAAGAGGAGGAAGGACCTGCTGACCCCAACCCAAAGCACAGGAGACATCTCCGTCCCTATTGCCACTAGATGGTGCCAAGAGAAAGAGGGTGGGAAAGGGGTGGGAGTAGGGAGGGAGGGACCAACCCCCCAAACCCTCTGGGGATGGAGGATGTTGAGCATCTTGCACATTGGGTAAGTCTTAAATGCTCCACATCCAGGGCAAAGCCAACCAGCCCAGTGCTGGATTCATCCATGTCTTCCTTTCCATGATCCAGCCCAGAGGGCACAGGGTGAGGAAGGCAAACCCCAGAGGGAAAGGAGAGGAATGAAAAGGGACCTGGAGACACATCCCCATGCCATGCCTCCAGCTGTGTTTCCAGCCTGAAGGAAGGTCCTGGGACTTGCCATGCTGTAGGTGAGATTTTCTCACTCCTTAGGGTGGAAACATGTATAGAAATGGTTAAGCCACATCCTTCCATGCCTCAGTTTCCCCAGGAAAGGATCATGCCTGATGGTGTGGATCCCATCTCTTCATCTCCCTGGCATTATTCCTTCACCTTCATTGTTGCGTGGGAGATGTTCAGCCATGGAAAACCCAATATTCTGGGGGTTTTCTGCACTTTGGGGCTCTTTTCCTACTCTAGTTTGAAGGCTTTGAATGTGCAGTGAGTCCTACTCATCCAGCCCTTCCTTCTCCCTGCTCTGGTGTGGAGAGGACCTCAAAGTTCCTGAGCTCTCCTTAGGCATTCCCTAGGAATGGGCAAGGATTTTCTGAGCCCTTGAGGTGCCCCAAGGCCAAGTTCTTACAATGGAATTTGGTCTAGAAACCTCCTCAGTTAAAAAGAAAAGTGTTGAGATTGATCTGTACTAACAGGTTCTGGGAACGGAGGCTTTTAGGGGAAATAAGAAGGGTTTGGTACAAAAGAGCAGCTCAGGTGACCTGGCAGGGACAGGGGTGACAGATAGAGAAACTTCACTTGGCTTTTAGAGTTCATTCAAGCTTCCAGTGTTCACTGGAATGAAGCCAAATGAGGTTTGCTTTGATCTTGAAAGCCAACTGAGAGATTCAGAGCTGCTCCCCAAGTTCTTCCAGTCACAGGGTCACAGTCACAGAATCAATCAGGTTGGAAAAGGCCTCTGAGATCATCAAATCCAACCTATGACCTAACACCACTGTGTCAACTAGAACATGGCACTAAATGCCACATCCAGTCTCTCCTTAAACACCTCCAGGGATGGTGACTCCACCATCTCCCTGGGCAGCACATTCCAGTGTCTGATCACCTTTTCTGGGAAGAAATCCCTCCTAAAGTCCAACCTGAACCTCAACATTCCCACAATTTGATAGTTCCTTCTCATTTTTCCCCTCCTTCATCCTCCAATCATTAAGAAGAGCAACATGTTTCCAGATTAAAACCCACTTGAGCTTGTTCACCTGGAGGCAAAACCCTCCAGGAAGATCTTTTATGACTGATGTTGGCATATGGCTCAGCACAGAGCAACCACCTCCCATGGCACCATCCCTGGTGACCAGGAGCTTCCTCCGCTCTAAAATCAAATGAAAAAGGAGCAGATCAAGCTTGGAGACACAAATCAGGGAGAAAACCTCCCTCTGCTAATGAGCTGTGTGTGAGCACCTCCCTGGCCCTCAAGTCTCCATGCTGGGGAGCAGCTGTAGTGTGTAGGAGAAACGACTCTGTCACGGCTGTCTGAGCTCTGTTATTGTTAGTGTTACATTACAAATCCCCTTTCCATGTGCAGGTCCCAGGGGGGTCATAAACAGGGGGAGGTCAGGACCCTGCCAATAAACAGACCCCCAGCCCCAGCGTGGCCTCCCCACGGTGGCTGGAGACATGCAGATGGGATTTACCTGCTCTGATCCTCCAGATCTTGGCTCTGAGCTGATCAACAGCCATTCCCATCCCATTTCCAGTCCCCTTGGAGATGCCACACAATGCTCTGAGGTGGCTGGTGGTGCCTCCAACCACTGGTAGCTGTAGTTAACCAACTTGCAGAGATGAGACTTATAAACAGAGATGTAATCAAGAATTGTTGGGTTTCTAGCACAAATGTCTTTGGCCAACAAAAGAAAGATGAAGCTTTTAAACACAAGTATAAGCAGGAATTGTTGGGTTCCTATCACAGTTCATGTGTTTGGCCAAAAAAAGAGAGATGAGGCTTTTAAACATAGATACAATCAGGAATTGTTGGGTTTCCACCACAAATAATGTGTTTGGCCAACATTGGTGCCTGATGGCAAACTCCAGCCAAGGATCCTTTTCCAGGGCATATTCCCTGTACAGCTTGGTGACTGTTTGTAGGCTTGGAACAAATTAAAGGGGACAAAAATACCCTAAAAGCAAAATCAGGTGTGGAAGGAAACTTGAGGTTGATGCCTGGATCCACTCCTGGTGGCAGCAGAGGGTGGTTTGCAGTGGCTTTTGGCATCTGGTGGTGCAAAGAGGAATTTGAGAGCTTCCCAGTGAGAGCCAGAGATCTTGAGTGGTAGCAGAGAAAGGGTTGACCCAAATATTCCCCCAGGAGAAGATCCCATTAGATGCACAGTAGCTCATGAGGCAAACATCAGGAGTGGTGTAGCCTGCAAGCTCCTCTTCTCACCACGTTCCCCTGCCCTGGTCCACACTGCTGAGAAGCTTCTTGTTGCTTTGCTATGTGGATTTGTTATGCTGCTTAGGGTGGGAAAAGGCCTGAGAAGCAAAAATCCCCCAAGAGAGGACCAAAATTCAAACTCTACTATCTTCATCTTCTTCTCCACAGTTTCTTCCAGAATCTCCTGCCCTGCCGTGATTAGGAATGGCAACCCTGGGGAGATGTTTGCAGAATTGAGGATAAAGGAAAAAAGAGACTTGTCCACCGTGAGGGTGGAAAGAAACCCCTGCAATAATCCCTGTGTTTCAGACCAGGTTGGACAGGGCTTGGAGCAACCTGGGCTAGTGGAAGTTGTCCCTGCCCATGGCAGAGAGTGGAACAAGATGAACTTTAAGATCCCTTCCAACCAAACCATCAAGTCCAACTGTCCATCAGCACTACCACTGCAAATCCTAAACCACTATGCACATCAGGCAGTGCCAGACCCAGACACCTCTTAAACACCTCCAAGGATGGTGACTCCACCACCTTCTGGGCAATATTCCCATGAAGAGGTGGTGGGGCTGTGCTGAGCATCATTCCTTGGAAACATCCAAGGTCAGCATTGGAGTGGGCTCTGAGCAACCTGATCTAGATGAATATGTCCCTGCTGATGACTTTGAAAATTTCCTTCCAAGCCAAACCATTCTGTGAGTCCATGATTCCATGATCATGCAGACAGAGTGATCATGTTCAAGTGGCAGAAGGGAGGTGGCAGGAGGTGGAGGATGAGGAGGTGTCAAAGGGCTCTCACCTTTCTCAGATGCTCCCCATGAGCTGCAGTGTGAGCTCACAGCCCAGAAACCAACCCAGGCCTGGGCTGCACCCAAAGGAGTGTGGGCAGCAGGTGATTCTCCCCTTCTGCTCTGGTGAGACCCACCTGCAGTGCTGCACACAGTTCTGGTGTCCCCAGCATCAGGACATGGAACTGTTGGAGCAAGTCAAGAGAAGGCCACGAAGCTGATCAGAGCACTGGAGCACCTTCCCTATGAGAGAGCTGGAGCTGTTCAACCTGGAGAAGGTTATGTGGAGACCTCCTAGGAGACTGTCAGTATCTGAAGGGGCTCCAGGGAAGCTGCAGAGAGACTCCTGGTTAGGAACTGGAGTGATACAACAAGGGGCAATAGATTCAAATTGAAAGAGGGAAATTTAGGTTAGAGATTAGACAGAGGTTTTCCCTGTGAGGGTGGTGAGACACTGTCCCAGGTTGCCCAGGGAGGCTGTGGCTGCCCCAACCCTGGCAGTGTTCACAGCCAGGTTGGCTAAAGCCTTGAGTAACCTGCTCTGGTGGGGAAGGTGTCCCTACCCATGGCAGGGGGTGGTGAGAGTAGATTATCTGAAAGGGCCATTCCACCCCCTAAAATTCTATGATTCTATGATTAAAATAAACAAGAGCTTGGCTTGTCTTCCCAGGAAATTTCTGCCCAGCTGAGGTGTGCCTGGCTCAGCTCCTCCATTGGAGCAGTTTTTTTGGGGGAAAAGAACTCAAACCCAGATGTTACCAATACCTCTGTGGGGGCAAAGTTGGGTTAAGGTGCTCCAAAGTTGGGTTAAGGAGCTCTAAAGTTGGGGT
>NW_008683383.1:0-484 GCF_000695815.1 Acanthisitta chloris | reverse complement strand
AACCAGGCCATGAAGGACCTCCAAGAGCTCAACTCAACCCCCCAAAACCCCCAAACCACCTCAACCCTCTCCGAAACGTTTCCTCTTCCCTCCATCCCGACCCTTCCAGGCGACTCCTTGAGTTACCACAACGGCCAAAAATTTTCCACTTTTGACCGAGATCAAGATCTTTTCTCCCAAAATTGTGCCGCTCTCTCTTCCGGCGCTTGGTGGTTCCGGAGTTGTCATTTTTCCAACCTCAACGGCTTCTACTTGGCTGGGCCTCATCTCTCGTACGCCAACGGCATCAACTGGGCCCAGTGGAAAGGCTTTTACTACTCCTTGAAGAAGAGTGAGATGAAAATCAGAAGGCTCTGAAAAAAACCAAAAAAAACCCCAAAAAAACCCCCCAAAATTAAAAAAATTCCAGATTTTTAAGCCCTTTTTTGGTTTTCCCGCCTTTTTTTGGTTTTCCCGCCTTTTTTTGGTTTTCCCGCATTTTTTT
>NW_008683382.1:0-1976 GCF_000695815.1 Acanthisitta chloris | reverse complement strand
ATATTGTTTAAAAAATAACTTCACCATCAAGATCAATAAAGGAAGCAAAAGGGTACCTGCAGTATGGTCTTTAAACTTTCTATAAGCACTAAACACACTCCACATGTTGACATATGCTTGGTTTGGCTCTGTTAAAAGAATGTGGAGGTGCATTTGAAATGGTGGTTTATCCCTTTTGTTTCCTGTACGCCTCTGTCTTTCTTGAGCCCCCAAACTGCAGTCAGTCTCTTTTCTTAATGGATTGCATAAATCAAACTTCCTGCTTCTGAGGTTTTAAGATGCACTTGATACCTGTGGTCAAGTTTTTCTCACAGTCAGGAGGGTTAGAAGCTTGCCTTTTTGAAAACAAAAGCAGAGATTCTCATGGAATTACACAATGGCATGAGCTAGATATTTTAAAAAGCATCAGATATCATGGGACTTGAAATAGGAATGTAGCACTGACAATACTCTGGCACCCCAAATGTCATCTGAAAATTAGAGCAGCTAGCAGCATCGTGTGCTGGCATTAGTGGAGTGCTGATAGAGGAGCATTAGGGCTATGTCAGGGTAAGGTTCAAGATTCATTAACCCTTTACCATAAGTCAGCCATGCCTTTTCTGGGGACAGAAACTCATGAAGGTTACTGCAGTCAGGCAGCAGTGACCAACCCTCATGGTGGCATCGACTTGAAAGAAACGAGGGTATGTGAAGAAATTACCTTCTGACAGCATCATGGAACAATAATGTTAAGGCAAAGGTCTTTCAGGACAAGTATTTTACTGTGAAGGATGCAAGTTTATGTCCTGCTGCTAATTTGCATCTACCTCTTCTCACTTGTTTTAGTGCCGGATTTTGTATCTTCTTACTGTAGGCAAATGAAGATGTACACCACCATACAACTTACTCTTTTATCAGTTTTTAAACTTATTTAGTCTTGGATTAACAGTATTTCTTGTTACTTGGCCAGCAGTACAAAGCTATTATTTGGAATTTATCACTTCTTTAGCTACAACACAATTAAGGATCAGTGTACAGAGCACTCCAGTGCTGTATTTCCTCTTGAAATGTAGGTTGTTTGCTCATGAATCTCCATTTCCCTTTAGTTCTTGCACAGACATGGATAAGCTGTACTCAGTACTGAGATTGTAAATTCAGTTCACTGTCCATTTATGAAAAATTAATAGAAGCTGTGCACTCAATAGACATTTTAATAACAAAACGTTGCTTAGAAATAGAGCTGGTTACATAATATCCACAAATTGCCTATCTGGATTTCTTTTTCTCCTAATAGTGTTTGAAAAAATTCTGGTTCTTAAACCTTGCAAAGCAGTATTTTAAATAATAGTACCCCATGATCCTTCCAAAAATCTGAAAGCTGTAGTAGAGACTTTTCAGGACTGGAAGCTGCTGTTTGATCTGCACATATTGTTAGTGAAGCTTTTTGAGCAAGGATCATTTATCACAAAGTTAATGTCTTGGGCCTTTGACCTTTTACTCCTTGTACTTTTTATATAGACATAACACAGAAAAGATGAGCACAGCTAAGGCCATTTTACTTCCTTGTTCTTATTGACATCTTTGAAACACAGAGAAGGAAGAGATGTGATCATAAGCCTGTCTTTTCATGCATTGCCAACAATACAGGTTGCTGGCAGCAAGTACAAATTGCATAGTGCACCTGCTTTTTGTACATTGGTCATGTCTCAACTGAATTGATAAATTTTTTGGTACATTTTCCACATAGCATCTTCAAAGTACATCCTTGTTCAATACAGCTCTGCATGATGCTCTGTTCTTCTGTGGAGGCTGGAGGAAGAGAAGAGAAGAAGGAGCAATATGCTTCAGTTTTACTCACCACCAGGGAGATCAGGAGACTGTAAATTGCTAGGAAAGACACAGAAGATGGAGAATTCACATCTTGGTGCTATCCCAAGCTTGACCATATTCTCTGCTGGGTTTTATTTCTGCAAATGCTCCTAATTTGTGCTTTACAT
>NW_008683381.1:16038-19256 GCF_000695815.1 Acanthisitta chloris | reverse complement strand
TTAGCATCATACTAGACAAACACAAGAAGACTGTGGCATAAAACTCCACTAAAGGCAACGAAGGCCCTATTATATTTCTAGGTGTCACTCAGTTTTACCTATTTCACCTTAGGAACATGACAGTTTTGATGAATGCAACAACAACCCAATTTCATTCTCTAAAATGATGCTTTTAAATTTCCATCAAATCAGGAAAAAGAAATTAAAAAAGCAAAACATAACACAATCCAAAACTACAGTGTTGGGAGAGGAGGAGGAGGAATTCAACCCAACAACATTTATCTTCCGTCTGTCAGCTGAATTTCATATCCACATAAGGCATTTTTTCCAGCTGAAGTTGCTATCCTCCAGTCTCCCTACTCTGAAAGAGTAGCAGCTGGCAATATAGCTTTATGTTCACATCCAAAAGACTCCATGGAGTGGAAAAAAATGGTACATTCATGAAGCTCATCAGCATAAAATCAACTGCTTACTGTGCACAACACAGTCACATCAGAACTGTCAAAAAGGGCACTAATTATTGTAACTTGAAGGGGAAAAAGAAGAAACTTCAAGGAATATTGCAATTTTACACCTGCCAGCTACAGTCAAATGACAAAGTCTGGAAAATTTCAAAATACAGCATGCAGCTGCCCTTTTCTGTGAGGCATAGGGATGGCTCACAGAGATATAGGTCGCAAAACACTCTGTTGCTATGCTACTCTGGCAAAAATAGAAAGTTAAATGTAAGAACAGTCTGCTTATAGAGGGTTCCAGCAAGCACCAATCAAACCATCAGTAGGGCAAATCCCACTTCCTGCATCTGTTGAATGTCTTATTTTCTACTGTGTTTATACTTGTATAATGCAACTTTTTTTTTTCAAAACATCATCCATGAAGATAAATTTCCATTGCAAATTAAAATAACAGGCAGGATTATTTTGTTGAACATCAATCAGTGCCACTGTATGCAAGAAGATGTCACATTATCTATAAATGACTGTTCGTATTTCCCTGTCGCTGTGCATTACTGTTTTCAAGATCCATAAAATTTATGGTTAAGTTTAGCAGAACTTTAATAAATCTAAATCAGAATTTCAGACAACAGAAGTTTGTCAAATTATGGTTGTAGACTTTAACTGCATATCTAACATTTTAGACCTGTCCAATGAGAGTTTACTGTAAATTTTCTCACTGAAGCAGTAAATGCTTTAGTAAACTGACCATAGATCACAGAATTTAGGAAAATGAACAACATAGCTTTAGAAGCTAACAAGAATTCAAAGGAGAAAACAACCTGTTCCTGAAGTGACTGACATGTAAAAACCAAAGTAAGTCTCATGCAGTGAAAAGAATCCCCTGGGAATTACAATTTTTACTGCATTAATACCAAACAAATTCATCTTGATTAACTTAATCATACTGAACACCAAAGGAATTCATCATGATTAGTCACTAATTGCAAAGCACTGCCCTGGTTTTAATCAGGTTAACACCATTCTAGGAGAATGTTAATAAAGACTGTCTTTACCCTCTGTGTCTACTCCTTTCCTGCCTGCCCTTCCAGCCATCTGCTTGTAAGTGAGAATGTCCAGCAGTTTGCCACCAAACATGGGCGTTCGTATAATTACTCTGCGTGCAGGTAAATTCACTCCAGAGGAGAGTGTGGAGGTTGCTGCTAGGACTCTGATCAGGCCACGGCGAAAGGCTCCTTCAATGATGTCCCGTTCATCAAAAGTAAGACCTGAGGAGACACAGTGTTCATTGAACCTAGTAATGGTGAAACTGCATTTAAGAGCTAGCAATATTACTGTCAAGTGAGGGGAAAACCAAACAAGCTTAGGAAATATTCACCACTCAGTGTTAGGAACCAGACTAGCAACACAACCTCAGTTAACTTCTTCTGAACCACAAATGGGCCAAAATTTCACCCTTAAGGTTTGATTATTCATCTGACAGTAATATACTAGTTTTTCTAAGGTGTTTGTACACATCGTAGCAAGATGAACAGCTGCTTACTACAGATCTACAAACACTGCAAGTAAATACATAAATAAATAAATAAAAATAAGAAAACATTAGGGAACTAGGATTTACTCATCTGCCATCCTGACCCTGGACTCCAATCCTCAATATTTCCATTAAAGGTTACAGGTCTAGTACGTATCATTTTACATTTCCTTCAGGGTTTCAGGACAATTTTATTCTTGAAAAAGAAATCCACATTCTGTAGGCATGTGGAATTATTCCTCCTACATAATCAATGCCATAGCTACTGTTCTCTCTCCCAGCTAGTCCTTTCTCTCACTGAACCAACACATTTAGTGAATCAATACACCATTACCTACTTAAGTAAGAAATAAAAGCTCTAACCAGAAGTCTTCAGGGCATAGCCTCCTTTTATTTTTATTTCCATTGTTATACCACTTCTATTTACTCATTTATGTCAGTATTAGGCTGAGGAAAATTGCTCTAAGATACTCCAGCAGCTTTAGGAATGACTTGAAAATGCTTGAGCTGTACATCAGCTAATTTTTCAGGCATTTCACAAAAAAAACCCTAGTTAAGTCATATTTTTAAGTTGCTGTTATCCAACACAACAGAGAGAAGACTTATCATAACAATTTGTGAACTAAAGTCTTTGGCTGCAATAAAAGGATTCCAAGTTTACATCTAACTGTGGGATTCTCAAAGCATTTTAATTTAGTCATGAGCTACAAAAGGCTTCAAAAAGCAACTGGCTTGTTTTTGGAAGGACTTAACCATTACAGAATTCGAGGCCAAGCTATTCAGAAATACCTGCATGATGAAATGCCACTCCCCATGGCAAAGTACGTTGGAGCACAGAATCCAGGCCTGAGACAGAACGCTTTAGTTGATCCAGAACCTCATCGATCCCTTCTCTGTCCACAACAACTGGGGCAAGGGCAGAGTTTTTTGCAGAACCTTGAGACAGAAAATATTTTTATAGTTTATACCAATATTGATTTCCATTAAAGGCACTGTGCACATCATAGTCTTCTATTAACTACTTTTCTCTTACTTTCAGGCTGTTGCAAACTGTAGAACTCCCTGGCAATGATGTCTGCCAGCTTCTCACACCAGTTCTTGGATGGACAGAAAAGCAGGACTGAGTGGCCACCACAAACAGTCTCATAACACAGGCTCACAATATGGTCTTCATCTCCCTGAATTGAGACAAAATATTTTCAATGCACTCCCAAACTGAATGGGGTTTG
>NW_008683381.1:0-16020 GCF_000695815.1 Acanthisitta chloris | reverse complement strand
CAGGAATCTTCTACTTCAAGTCAGAAAGACAAGCAAACAAAGAAGATGGAGCACTGTTGTCTTGGTTTCTGTCTTGCTTTAGGAAGTCCAAGCACTAGTATGACCACATTGTTGATGGGTAGGTGTTGATTCACCTACCCATGAATAAATGTAACATTTTATACCTTGTTTTCATGAATCTGTTTTTGAATGAAGGCCACAGTGCAAACACCAAAAAAAAAAAAATCAGTGCAACCTCCATGTCATGGCTAAGAGCAGAACTAGGTGAAGAACTAGGAACTAGGAAAAGCCCCGAGGGAAAATATCCCTCTATAGTAACTAGGGAAGACTTGTCAACTAGGACATCTGAACTAAAAGCATGAGATGCAGTAGTCTAAGCATCCCCAATAAGATGCACCCAGCAAGCACTGCTCACCAAAGACTGCAAGTGCTCAGAGCACAGTGGAAGGATTTATGGATACTTGTATAGATTTCCATGCAAACCCCTGCTGTTCACAGCTTACCATTGTGGTTTTAAGATCCTAAGAGAGTCCCTGCAACTGATCTGTTTTGTTTGGCTAAGCCAGATTCTCTTCTAGCAAGAAGGCCAAAGGAGGAAGAGAAAAATGTAGGAGTACAGCAAGAAATAAAAAGCTCTAAAATGCAAATGAAAACAGAGGAGGAACGGCATATACACATCAAAAGCTCAGTAAGGATTCAGCCAAACTCAGCAGAAGTGGTGAGGTCATCAAGTTTACTTTCCTGATCCAGTTTGAGCCACAGAAGTCTGAAGGTCCGGTGACAGATTTCAAGCCCAAGATCACCTGGTCTTACAAAACAACTTTAGATCCTAGTTTGGATCTTTCTCTCACTTAATTTAGTAACTATCCAAAGCAAATATTTCAAAATATATCCAGAAAAGGAGATGAGACATCACCTTCTCAACATGACCACATAAAAGCAAGCTTCCAGATATTCCTGTCACAAATATTTCCTTTCATTGTTAGGATCCTTTTCCTTTGCTGTGTCATCATGCTGCTGGCAAGACAACGTTTGTGCACAAGAACTGGGTTCAAAACATTCCAAATATTGCTGGCCTTCAACTTGTATTATCCAACTACTACACTAGCATTACACAGAGCTGTTAAAAGGACTGGAGAGAGAATTCACCCTTCAAAGACTCTAGAGAAAAGGAACTGACAAGCAGGAAGCACAAATTTCCCTTTTCTACCAATTTGGTACTTTGAAATGGTTATAGTATGTTACCAATAACTTTCCATATCCTTTTCAAGCCTGCAAAAGGACTAAATACTAAAAACACATTCCGAAGAATCAGGATGGACATCTGCCTTCTAATCACTAGCAAAATTAGATCATTTAGCAGTTTAACATAAGCAGGTTCAATACCAGATTTTAATGCTAACATATTCTCCCAATGATGAATGCAAATTCCTTGGCCTGAGCAGGAAATACTTACCTGCATTTGTGACAGTGAAGTAGATTTTCAGACACAAGACAGGGTGGAGGGTAAGGGAGAATCAAACTCTTTATACCTGCCCAGTGCTCAGAAACAAGATAACTGCAAATTCAACTTTGTATTCAAGTCAGATTCAAGAAATTTCAAGATCTTCATGTGTGTGTGCGTTGTGTGTGTGAGGTGGATTTATTTTTTTTTAAGTTAGTAAAAGACAAAACAACCAATTTTGCTCTGAGTTGGAGGATATGATGATCTATGAACTAAACAAAGAACTCAGGAATGTCATCTATTTAAAAAGAAGTTAAAAACATACTAGGAGCTCTTTTTAACTTTAGCACTACTAAAGGTGTCATTCCAAAGCCACCGCTCAGAGTTTTCTTACCTTCAGTTGAAGCTGGGGCTGGAATTCTCGCACTAAATTCATGGAGGAGTCATATATGTTGCTGCCAATTTTCACCCACTCCTTGAGGGGCACAGGACGAAAATCTGTGCAGTATAGCTCTGCATCTAACCATGAGGCTAGGAGTCCCAAGTTAGGGAGGGTAGCACTCATGCCTACTATCTGTATCCCACCAAAACCAGGACTGGTCTTCTTTGCCTGTCTGGAAGTGGTTTCAAAAAAGAAAAAAAAAAAAAAAAAAAAAAAGTTAGTGACAACACAGACTACTGTTCTGGAAAACAGAATTCAGAAAAACTAACTCAATCTACTTCCTTCCAGTGCTTAAAGTGCAGAGCTAATTTTTTCAGCTTCCTGACAAAGAAACTGTAGTCTAGTCTCAGATAACACAATGTCAGGTTATGTACTGATAACAAGATAATTCAACTTTTTATCATTTTGAAGCTAAACCTTAACCTTCTTTAGGTAACAACAGCTATAAATTGGCTGCATATTTGGAGAAGCTGAAAAAAAATACATAAATCAGCTAGTTCCCTTGCCAGAAACAAAAACATGGAAATAAAGGAATGGCTCGGTCTCCACTTCAATCTCTCTAAGCTTAAATGCCCTAATTAAAACACTTTCATTTGTTTCCATTTCAGGACAAATAATACTAGACTAGATCTGGGAATCAAAGCCCTAAGTTCAGCAAAGAAGCAAGTAGCTTCAGTTCTTAAAGTGCTGAACAACAGCTTCCACTAAAGGCAGTGCTAAGTAATGGACTCTTAACAGACCTGAAAACACAAGCTGTTAATTTAGATACCCAAGAGCAGATTTTAATTCAAGCTTTTAGATCCACACAATAGGGGGTTTTTATGGTGCTAAACTGATGTTTAAAAACTGCTCATTTCCATTGTACTGAGCCACAGTTTGAGACTTTGGAAAATAAAAATGTCTGACAAATCAAAGTGAGCTCAGAAACAGACTGAATCTTCTTAGAAGATGCTGGTAATCCTAGCAAAGACAAGACAGAGGAAACAAGATTACCCAGAAGCCATAGTATAAAAGGCCAGTAACTGATGAGACAAATAAGGAAGATGGGGAGAGGCAGACTCTCTCTTATCCAAGCCCTTCAAGCAGTACAGCTCTGCCATCAAGGTTGCAGATTTTTGTCCCTACAGCAACTTTGGACCTTTTCCTCCCTAACACAACTTTTGACCTCCAAGGATTTAAAAGGTTCCAACTCTACAACACGCTATTTGACTGGGAAGGAGAAAAATCTGTTACAGAATTTTGGCTGGGTCTGCAAAAGCCTCATGGAGATGCAAGAACACCCACACAGGCAGTGACCAGAGAACATTCTCTTGGTGTGAGAACATTCTCTTGGTGTGAAGACACAGCCTGATACTTCAGTGGGACATCCACTTAAAAAGCTCTTAATATTACTGGTCATTCTGATAACTGGTCAAACTGGACAGTGGTTAAAGACTTTGCATAGAGGCACCCATTAAATAACTGGAAAAAAATAAACCCCACAGACTTCAGAGGACATTTGAGAGAAAATGTGCTCTTCAGCTCCTAGAATCTCACATGCACTCCAAACCGAAAATAGCAGCCACTTCCTTCATGTCAGTAAGTGGTACAGGGTATCACTGTCAACTTGATCATGATGGAGAGATGGAGAATCTGGGCCCTAGCGCGCCTACAGGGTGAGGTGCCTCCAGGGCTGAAATACTGTGTCTTCTCAGGAACATTCCTTCATGCATTTGACCCTTTTTCCCCTGACAAATGTTTTCTCCTGCCTGCTTCTTCAATGCAAGGGAGGAAAGCAGAGGGTAGACATGCACTTGTGCTGCAGCTACATGATAAACCAAGATAAAAGGAGTGACAAAGCCACCCAGGGTGCTCTAAAGAGTACTGGCTTCCAGGATTTATGGGGAGCATATGAATAAAAGTCAGATGTGCTTAGACCCAAAACCACTGCTGACCCCTGGAAATCATAATGGGAAATATTGGCTAAAGGGTCTTGTGGAGAGACAATGTAGAAATGGCAGTTTCCCCAGAACTAAATAGTCTCTGCTTAGCCCAGCACGGATACGGCTCAGAAGACAAGAGGCAGCAAACCAAACTAGCAAAATCTGACTCTTGGTGCCAAGCAAACAGTTGATTTTTACTCTTCTCAGCACCAATAAAGATTAAGAAGGTGTTACAGCACCTCTTCAATTTGCCTTCGTCTGTGTTTGGGCACTATGGAACTGCTAGACAGTTTGGTACTCAGGATTTAGATACTGACTTCTTAAAATCCTCTACAGCTCTTCTCAGACACCAATCTATTCCCCTGTGCTAAAGGCAAGCAACCATGCAACTACTAGGCTATCATATATTATAAGCCAAAGCAGAGATCACCCTGAACTGTGCTAACTAAGCAGACTACTGGCATATCCTCTTAAGCTTTCTGATCAATTCATCATGCACAAGTTAACAGCATGCCCACTCTTCCAAAACACCTGAATGTTTCAATAGGATAAATACCCCCTGCCATGAAACACTGAAATATGAAGTGGGGCAAATCTGCTAACAAAACTGTTTTAAAAAAACCCCAAAGTTTTATTAACAAAACTTATATAGGCTAAAGAAGTAAATGAAAGCTTCAGCCTTATTTCTTTTCTGGAGGGAATAAATCCCATGAGAGCACACAAATTGAAAACCATGAGGAAAAGAGGTTTTGACTATAATGGCAGGCCCCTGAGAGGAGGTATGATGAGATCTTAATAACCAAAATAGTCCAGGTCATCACTCTCATAAAAACCCTAAAGCTAACCCAAATTTCCAATCACCCAGAGAACAAAACATTTAGAGTCATCCATAACTTAGCATTAAAAGATAAACGTCTTGGTCTACCTACCGTTTGGCTAGCTTCTCTGTTACATATCTAACTTTGGTCAGGAGGAGCTCCAGCAGATATCCTCGATGAGAGTCTCCCAGCATGTGCAACTCATCCACAACCACCACTCCTGATAAAGAAAAGCATTCAGGTTATGTGACAAACATCCAAACTAAGAACAGATAGCTTTGTTCCTTTCACATTCCACATGATGAACTGAAATAGAGTATGTTCACAAGTCCAGCTATGCTTACCAACCCCACCACAGCTTCCTTCTCTCACTGAGACAAATAATGATCACTGTTGTGACATTTCACACTCTCCACAAACCCAAACACACACACACAATCAGCTTTAAAAAAATTGAAATGAATAGGTTGAGTTGTTAGTCTAGTCACCACACAAACCAGTATTGCAGCATCCATACTGTAACCTCTCTGTAAGTAAAAACATCCAGGCTTCAGAGTATCTGGAAAGGAAAATTCCAGCACTCAAATGAGCTAGTCAAAAGATCTGTTGACATCATTCTTAGGTAAAAACATCATTTCTTACTAATACAGTAATGTCAAAAAAAACCCAGAGCAGATGTAATTACACTGGCATAGTCTGCTTCCTATTGTATTGTTTTTCATTAACCAAACCTGAATGAGCTCTACTATTTAGCTCTGGTTTTCTAATGAAAAAAAAATCTTGACATGACTGCTTTCTTGTCCTCCTACCTACTGCAAATAACTTTTTAATCTATTAACCACTTCCATCAAATTTTGAAGATGTGTTTAAATACCTGAAAGAATCATGGCTGAAAAGCTTTCTGAATATCAGCAGCTGGATACAACAGACCAGGCTAGGATCTGTGCTGCGGAGAAAACATAGAGCCACTACAACTCAGGCACCCAGTGACCTTCCTGCACACATCCCAGCAGCAGAATGTACCCTTTCTGGCCAGCTGACAGGGTCCCAGGGACATGGAATAGGATAAAGGAATGTTAAACAACAAAAGGGCACAGAGGACACCAGGCTTCATTAGTTCTGCTGCTGTGGAATTTTTTTTTCCCTCTTTGGTGCAGCTATGTAATGTCTTTCTGGTACGGCTAAAATAGCAGGAGCTTAAGGGCAAATGTGACCTTACATTATCTGTTTCAATGCTATTTTTCCTTCTCATTTTTTTTCTCTCCTTCCTACATATGTTCCTTCTCTCTCCGTCTGTTTTCTCCCTCCTTCTCTTTCAAACCACTTAAGTTAGAAAAGAGTGCTGCACTGTTTCATCAGCCTCTTTTACAAACTCCCACCCATCCAGCTCCTCTGTCTTCCTGCACTTCCTCTGTTCTGCGCTCGCTTGTAAAAAATGATAATTCATCGGTCACCAAATACATATTTATTCAGCTACCAGAAAAAGTTTCTTCCTGTTTCCCCATACAACAATCTGCCTGAATTCTTCTGGCAGTTGAGACAGGACAGTATAATCAGATATCTATCAAAGTAAAATCCGTATCAGTTACCTTTCCAAACTTTGTGCCAAGCAGCAGCACATTTTCCTTCCTGAAATGAAGCACAGAACACTAGTGGTACCTACAGGCCAAAGCACAGGGAATGTAGATATTTTTTGCATATGCCACTCATTTTATACCTTCTGCTGCTACTCAGCTTTAACATATATTCAAACAGACACTAAACCTGTGTACTGCATTGCCCTGGCAGTGTGCACACCAGTGAGACCTGTCTGTCACACGTGCACAAGTTGTCTCTCCTTTTCAGGCAGTACTCAAAACACACACTCTGGGATAACACAGCAGGAGCAACTAGACGACCAGTATTTTTCACAAAACTATCCTCATCTTAAAATGGAATGCCAGCCAAGAAGGACTTCAGGCCCCAGCATAAATGGGCTGCAACCAAAGGAGTGTGGCCAGCAGGTCAAAGGAGGTGATTGTCCCCCTCTACTCTGCTCTTGTGCAGCCCCACCTGGAGTACTGCACACAGTTGTCGTGTCCCCAGCATAAGAAGGATGTGGAGCTGTTAAAGCAAGTCCAGAGGAGGCCATGAAGTGGTAAGAGGACTAGAACACCTTCTCTACAAAGACAGACTGAGAAAGTTGGGGCTGTTCAGCCTGGAGAAGAGAAGGTTGTGTGAAGACCTCACAGCAACCTTCCAGTATGTGAAGGGGCTACAGGGAAGCTGGAGAGGAACTCTGTGTTAGGAACTGCAGTGATAGGACAAGGAGGAATGGATACAAATAGAACTAGGAGAAATTTAGATTAGATATGAGGAAAAGGTTTTTTAATATGAGGGTGGTGAGACACTGGCACAGGCTGCCCAGGGAGGCTGTGGCTGCCCCAACCCTGGCAGTGTTCAAAGCCAGGCTGGATAAAGCCTTGAGCAACTTGCTCTGGGGAGAGGGGTCCCTGCCCAGGGGAGGGGGCTGGGGCTGGATAATCTTTAAGGTCCATTCCAACCCCTTAACATATTATGATGCTATAATAAATTCAGTAATGCAAGTGGGGCCAGAACTTCATTATAATATGTTGCTACTGAACATCAGTCTCCTATTTCTGTCTGGAAATTAGGTGTGTCCTTGGATGACAGCTGAAAGAAAAGCTACTAAAAAATACCTGAGAGCTATCATACATGGTCACTGTAGAAAAACTAGGCTGCTTTAAGACCACATCCCCTTCAAAACTAAAAAGTTCTGAATGACAAGCAGGGACAATTTGATTTTTTCTGTAATACAATTAAACTAGCAAGTTTTTTATGTCATGCTTAAATTAAGAAAAGAAACAAATATCACAACAGCACATTGCAAATCCATTCCCAGCTGACACACTGAGAAAGCAGCAGATTCTTCTCTAATCACTCTCCTAAAAATTTCTTTAGCATCAGTGTCAAGAAGTTGAACAAGAAGAGGAATATCATCTCCCATGTACCTGGATGTTCAAAACTGACACAGGTTATATAACAATTAGCAACACAACATTGCTTTTAACTGCTTCATACAGCAAAGAGAGCTCTGCCAGGCAGAGGATTTGAGTTTCAGCAACTTCCAAAGGCAACGTGAGCTATCAGCACAGAGTTGACATCACCAAAAGGAACAGCTCAAGTCTGAGATGGAAACCAGACAGGATTGCAGTCATCTCCCAATAATTCATCTCAAAAGATAAAACACTCTTGTTATGTACTGGTCTAAATTTAGAATTAATTAGAAGATGAGGCACAATCTTGCAGTTTCAGACAAGTTTGCTTTAAGTGACAGTTACACTGGCATTTTCAGTTCATACCCATATTTTAGTTTTTAGGAAAATTTATTTCCAAATAGAAAAATTTGTCAATTTCTTACATAAAGACAATTTTTTAAGACCCAAATTTAATTTAAAACTAAATTGCAAATAAGCATATAAAGAAAAAATAACACAACCATTTTTACCCTTATTTCAGTTATGTGATCATATTGGGGCACAAGGGAAATGGAGGATTTCAGCAGAGGTGCTTCCAAATGGTGAAAGAAAAATATGATGGTTTAAAGAGTTATTGCTGTTGAGGATACATATTCAGTCTCAAGTCTTGTAGTCACTTGGCTGGTTATACTGAAATGACTCTTCTCAGGTACAAAAAATGTAGGGATGAAATGGAGGTACCAGCCAAAGGGACTTGAGATATCTCTATGTTTTAAACATGATCCCGTTACACAATACCTTTTCGTGTACTGCATACATTTCCAAGGCACCCAAGCTAACATCAATATGGTCATCCTGACACCCCTCTCTGCCTTACGCTCATAGTACAGCTTTTATGGTGTGGTGACCTAGGATCAAACTAACTCTATTTAAAACAAACAAAAAAGCCATAAATGAAGTCACCACATATTGAAATAACTACCTGTGTGATCACCAGTTCTCCTGCAAGCAAAGGGATAAAGATACACATTCAAGAACCAGGATGGACTGCTAGAGCCTCAGTCTGAATGCTTAGAATGCTGCATAACAACAGTCACCCCCACTCATCTTCCAGCCCATTGGCAGTCAAAGTATTCATGGTGATTCAGGCCCTACAGATCCAGGGGGGAATGTGATATCCCATGATCTCACACTCTGACAAACCCTGTAAGGCTTTACTTCCCTTATTTTCTCTCCTGGTATAAAATGCAGCAGAATGTTATGATATCAGGTGCACACGGAACAGCAGTTCCATAGGTCTCAAAGGAGTTTGATACTCATCTATTTTTTCAGTTTTTGTATTCTTAAAATAGCAACCAGCTATGTTACAGGCCAGAGTGAAGATGGGAGGGATTACTGTATAAAGTATAACTGGGTATAGCTTTATTGAGCAGAGAAACAGAGAGAAGAACAAACTTCTGATTGGACTAGGAGAGCACATCTGTTTCCAAGTATACACTGGAAACATAGGGACTTCTTCAGGTCTTATATCTCCTCCCAAATCTCAATGAATACTACCACTATCCATCAGGGCAACAGTGACCCAGAAGTCCATGTTACAAGGACAGAGGGCTTTTGAGTGAACTACAAGACAAGAAATGAATGCCACAGCCCTCCTGGCCACTGTGCCTACCCAAAGGAGCTGTGTGTATTCATTCTGCTTATCTGGACACAGATGAGCCCCAAATGTAATTCCTTCTCTTCCTTGAGCTAAATGAAGATAGATCATAGATGTCACAATCTCCATCTAAAACAAATGAACATAATACATTCCTAGTTCAAACATATCTCAGACCTTTAATTCAATCTATTTATTAGAAGACATTTTTTAGCTATGGCAATCACTGCTTACTGCAGCTAACCAAACTAAAACCTGCAGCTTCTACTTCTTACTCATCCCAGTCTCTGAGCTACATGGAATAGCGCTGACTGTCTTCCTAAATCCAAATCAGAGGTGCACTGGAGGAAGAAAATCCTGGTTTTCTATATGGTGTGTCTGTCATATACAGAACTGAACAAATTCAAAGCATCCTATGATTTCACATCTGCCCAGAGTATGTAATAAACCTCATCCACACAACAGCCAAGCCTTAGTATTTTACCCAGTGAGTCCATTTTGTTTTCTTCTATCAGCCTATTGATTAGACTATTTGCTTTCTCAATGGTGCAGACAGCAACATCCAGAGCAGAGAAACGTCCAGCAGGTGACAAGCTTCCCATGTAGCCTTCAACTCTCACATCCACTTCCTGAAACAGGGCCTGTTTTCCAAGGATACAGAATGTCATGCCAAGGTTACAACTCTGAAATTTTTTTTATCAATGCTTGCTGGTATCATATAAAATCTTGCATTCTACAACTACAACTCAAGTATTTACAATGACAACTAATCAGACTAAAGCCATAGCACAGCTAGTTACTGATCCTTCTTTTTTTTCCACTGACATTTTTTTATTTCCAAAGCAGGAGCCACTGAGTACATACTGCAAAGATAAAGTGTACATAACTGAGTAAAATATGAGGACCACTGTTTTGTATAAAGATATTTAATATTAAATCAGTGCAACAGTTTATAACACCAGTGGGTTACGTACAAAGAAGCCTTCCTCCTGAGAAATCATGGGCAAAAGCCAAATGTGGAACCCCAAACACAACGATGACACATCTCCCACTGAAAGCCAAGAAACAGCAGCTTGTTTTCTTCCAGGGCTCATGACTGCAGTGCCAAAGCTTTGGCACATCACACATAGTATTAACACAAGGTATTTTGAACCTCATGGGTAGGATACGGTATGGTTTCAAGTATGTGTAGATATGGTCAAACCTTTAGCCAGGAGCAGCAGAACACAGCATAGATAATCCTCCAGTTTTACAAGCTGAAAGCCAAAACACATCTCCATTATCAATCACTACAAAGTAGCTTTTGCACTGAGTTTGTAGGATTCCCTAGCAATTTGCAAGGTTAAGATACCGTCTCAGTTGATTAACAACCAAAATGTTTTAAATGTCAGAAACTGTAACAGAAATGCCTAGTGACTTTTTATTTGGTTTTGGTCATTGTTATTACCTAATGGAAACAATGTTTGATATGAAAGTCTTTCAAGAAAAAATATTTCTGTTTTAAAAAGTTTGTTCCCACTGTAATTTTGGTTTTAAATTGCTGGGGCAGGGAAGCCAAAACAAACACAGTCAGAAAAAAAAATTTAGCAAAGTCAAAGGGAAATCAAAGGCATAAAATTGTAGTGGAACACCCTAAGGAAAGTTAAAATATCACTTCTTCATTTCAGATAACACTGACACCTTCCCTTTGTAGTACTTTAGTTTCTCTAATTAGAAACTTGCTTGAAAGTTTGTATATATTAAAATCTGTGAATAAATGCAAGCAACACTGCTTTAAAAGTCAAAGCTGAAATAAAACGTTATTATCAACTCCATAAAATTTTTCCAAGTTTCCCTTTTGGCTAAAACTTTCATTTTTTTTATCTCTAGCTTAGAACGAGAACAAATTTTAAATAACCTCCAAACACTTTCTGAAAAAAATCAACAAAAGTTTTCCCACAAATCCATGCTTTTGCACTTGTTTACCCAAGAACAACTACCTATAAAGTTACCCTCCTTGAATGCTACTTACCTGCAGATAACATTTCTTCTCCTTGGCCACAGAGACAAAGGGAAGGATGAGAAGAGCTTTCTTACGAGTCTCCAGGACTCGCTTCAAAATAAGCAATTCTGCAACAAGGGTCTTTCCAGCACTGGTAGGAGCTGGGGTGGGGGAAGAAATGTTGGGGGGGTTAATTAATTTTTAAATTAATTTTTAAAAAAATACAAGGAACAAGCATCACACAGCTCGCAGTTACTGGAGAACTAGGTGTGAGACATCTTCAGTTGATATCTCCCTCACAGCCACAACCACATTTGCAGTCAACCCCATAAAGGGTCAAGAAGACTAAAAATCACCACATCTCTTCTACATTCTTCATCTTCCAAGTGCTGCTCTGCAACTTACTTCCCATGAGAATCAGACACTCGAGCTGTCATATCCCACAGATTTCTAGTCTACCAGTCCTACTTCTCCTTCTGCACACACCCTCCCCCCATACAGTAGGTGAGGAGCAACAATAAAGGGACTGAAAAAATTAG
The DNA here is from genome assembly GCF_000695815.1 of Acanthisitta chloris. Classification (NCBI taxonomy): domain Eukaryota; kingdom Metazoa; phylum Chordata; class Aves; order Passeriformes; family Acanthisittidae; genus Acanthisitta; species Acanthisitta chloris. The sequence continues at coordinate 4,239 of NW_008683381.1, read as the reverse complement.
ATAGTAAATAACATACTCAAAAGTATTTAAAACTATCATTGCTGTCATCATTCCATTCCTAGCTGACATAGTTTGTAATAAAAAAAGTCATCATTAAATGGCTCCTATTTGTCAGTTTCTAAAAGAACATAGAGCAAATGGGGAAGAAAATCTCACCTCACATCTGGAAAGGAAACTATTAAGCTAGGTTTGAGGTACAGCAATGGAATAGAAATTAATGGGATATCTCCAAAAATAAATAAGGGATCTTGACCTTTTTATCTGCCAGATCAGAATCCTTCAGCACCAATATGTTCTTGTAAATGGCACTGAAAGTGTTAGGGGGGACTGGTTTTGTCAAATGTTTGCATACCTGAGTAAACTAAGTTCTTCCCCTCCAGAACTTTTCCGAGCATTAAGCATTCTGCTTGCCATTCAAACATCTGTACCACTCCCAGACTATGGTATTTCTCCAGAACTGCTTTGGGAAGACCCCAGTTTGCAAGGAGCAACTTGTCTGCTTGGTCTTCAGGAACATTTACCTGCTGATATTGCCCTTTGGGAGAAGAAAGTTCAAAAAAAAGAATTTTAAAAGTCAAGCATCATCCTTGAATCTGAGGTCGCTTAGGTTATATACCTAAATGTCAAACTTCTCTACTAACTCCTGCATTTATGAGAAAAGGCAATAAACTATCTGCCCTATATTTTTCAATATTTCCTATGGATGTTTCACCATTCTCCTTATCTCTCGACATCATTTTTTTCAGTTTTTCCACCTATAAGATTTTCCACATTCAATTAATTTCTTCACCAAACACTTGCTCCAGTATCTGTTTGAGTCAGAGCAGCCATCACCAAATACCTACTTAAACAGAGCTTCAGCACTGATTAATATAACAATATTGCAATGTATTTGCCATCTCATCCTTATCCATACCATTTCCCTTTTAAATGACTGCTACTGAGACTTCAGTAGTCCTCACAGATTTCAGAACTGCCCAGTTGTTATTGCTTTACAGGTGAATAAAAAACACAACATACACCAAACAAGCAGCTCAAGCTATTCTGTACAGTGTGTCATATTTCAGTTTATCAACACTGATTAGTATCTTCACAACACTGCCAGTTCCTCTAGCTTAATTAAGCTCCTTGCTGAATATTTCTTGTCTTTGTAGCCCTAAACAACTTTGTGCTGGCTACCGATACTGCCTCCCCTTCTCCTCCCTTTTCCCAAATCACTAAGAAAACTCGAGCTTTTTGTCCCTTTCCTCATATGAGGCAGAAAACAGGTTTCTGATCCACAGTAATGCCTCTCCTATTACCCATGAATATATAGGTCTCATAACAGCATTTTGTGAAAGACCTTGTCAAATTGAGATGAAAAACAAGTAATTGCATGTACTGACTCTGCTGTGCCCATTCTTCTACTGGTGCATTCAAATAATTCCAAAAGAAATTTCCACTATTGTTGACAACATAAGGGCAGGCTAGATCGACAGTACTAGCCTGCATAAGCAGTCAGCAATTTTACTCTCAACACACTAAAATTTCAACTGCTGCCTTGAGGTTAACCCAAACCTAACTGGCACTGGTGCATGAGCATTCTCCCCTATACAAATATATTAAAATAAGTTGATGTAGCTTAGCCAGCAGTGCAGGGGGACAGGGAATGGGGGTTGTAGTCTGTTCATCACACATTGTCTCTGCTGCTCCTTCCTCCTCACACTCTTCCCTTGCTCCAAAGTGGTGTCCCTCCTACAGAATGACAGAATCATCAGGGTTGGAAACCTCCAAGATCATCAAGTCCAACCATTAACCTCCCACTCTGCTGTAACCCCTAAACCATATCTGCCAGCGCCAGATCCAGATGCCTCTTAAGCACTTCCAGGGATGGTGACTCTACCACTTTCCTGGGCAAACTATTCAAGTGCCGGAACACTCCAACAGTGAAACATTCTTCCTAACATCTAGTCTGAATCTCCCCTGTGTCAGCTTATGGCTGTTCCCTCTAGTCCTCTCATTGCAGGTATGACAGAAGAGACCATCCCACACCTCTCTACAACTCCTTTCAAGTAGTTGTAGAGGGTGATGAGGTCACCCCTGAGCTGCCTCTTCTCAAGGCTAAACAAACCCAATTCCCTCAGCTCTTCCTCATACAACGTGCTTTCCAGATCTTTTCTGAGCCTCGTTGCCCTTCACTGGACTTGCTCCAGTGCCTCTATGTTCTTTTTAAATTGAGGGGCCCAAAACTGAACACAGTACTCAGGGTGTGGCCTCACCAATGTCAAGCACAGGGGGCATGATCACTTCCCTAGTCCTGCTGGCCACACTATTCTTGATACAGGCCAAGTTCACAGGAGACAGTTTTCCATGAAATTCTCCAATAGGAGTCCTTCCCACAATCCATAGTTCTTCACAAACTGCTCCAGTGTGGGTCCTCTATGGGGTTACAAGTTCTGCCAGCAAACCTGCTCCAGCACCTGGACCTCACACTCCTCCTTCATTGACCTTGGTGTTTGCAGGGCTGTTTCTTTCATATATCCTAACTATCCTCTTCTCTGGCTGCTGCAGTTGCCATTTCACTGGCTTCTTTCTCCCTTCTTAAATATGTTATCTCAGGGGTGCTACCATCACCACTGTTGGGCTTGGCCTTGGCCAGTGACAGGTCCCTCTTGGACCCGGCTGGCATTGACTCAATCAGAGACAGGGGAAGCTTCTAGCAGATTCTCACAAAAGCCACTTTTATAGCTCCCCCTTGCCACACAAATCCAATACAGTGACTAATACAGTAGAATTAGGATTTGCAGATGTAAAAAAAAACTACACAATGGGATCTCAAGCTTTTTTCCTAGTGTTAAAACCAATGAACTTCACGTAAAAGATGGAATGAGCAAAGGATTACATGATTCTGCTGCTTGAAGAATATCTGTAGATTAGAACTGAACATGAGTTTAGAAATGTGTGGCTTAAAGATCTATGTACAGAGGCATAGCTCTGACACTAACCTCTTTTTTACCTACTAGAACAATGCTAGTCAAAATTAGGAAGAAACAAGTTTTTGGTCAAAAGCATTGGGTATTAGATTTCTCTGAAAGAAAACCCTTCCAGAATGTGAGGCTAGTTGGACACAGGAGTGTTGCTTACTGCATTGTCTTTGAGGAGCTGCCCTGTGGAAATGTGTACATTGCCTTGCTCAGCTCCATTTGCAGAAGTTGACAAAATTGTATCTCGCAGAACATAATCACATCAGTGAGAAGATGTGACACAACTGGAGACGAAACCAAGAGATGTAAATGTTTTAAAAAGCTGCAGAAAATAAACACAAAAGGGATGAAGTTAAAAGACATCATATAAACGTCTTGATTTTAAATGTTATATGTCTTGATGCTGTATACGTCTTGATTTCTCTCTTCATCTGAGAGTCCAATAACATGGCAAGATGGATGTGTAGCATCTAGAATTACAGAATTATAGAATCAACCTGGTTGGAAGAGACCTCGAGTCCAACCCTAACGCTGTTACTAGACCACGACACTAAGTGCCACATCCAGTCTCTGCTTGAAAACCTCCAGGGATGGTGAATCCACCACTTTAAGCAGCCCTGGCTGGCAGCAGCACCGCTTGATATGACACCTTGCCACAAGACGTTTATAGAACATCTTGCGTATTGTATACAGAGGTATATTGTATATACACTATGTGTATATGTATGTGCATTCTTGAATCAATTTAAGAACCTAGGCAAACCTTGCCAGGCCCATAGCGCAGACAATCCTGATCGTTGTGTTATGGCAGCACCTAGAGGCCAAGCCAAGAACAAAGCTCAGTGCCCCGCGGCTGAACGGGGCCCGACTGCAGCACAGCGCTCAGCATTCCCTGCCCTCCCTGTGCCGCACAGGGAGCAGCACAGGGACACCCTGAGGCTCGCGCTCCTACAGCAGCGCGGCCTCAGCACGGGCACACACTGCGATGCAGGCACAGAGGAAGGGGCGAAGGGCAGCGCCTCAATCACAGAGCCACTGAGGTCGGCGCAGACCTCTAAGATCATCAAGTCCAAACATTAACCTGCCCCTCTGCTGTGACCCCTAAACCGGCTCTTCCAGCGCCAGATCCAGACACCTCATACACACTCTCGGGGTGGTGACTCCAGCACCTCCCCGGGCAGTATTCCAGTGCCCGAACACCCTCACAGCGGGGAGAAGGGGAGAGGCTCGGGGCGGCCCTACCCGGCGGGCCGCAGGGCCGAGGGAAAGGCGGGCG